>NW_026291861.1:0-190318 GCF_023091745.1 Budorcas taxicolor
CAGGAAGATCTCTTGGAGAAGGAAATAGCAACCAACTCTAGTATTCTTGCCTGGGAAATCCCATGGACAGAGGACCCTGGTGGGCTACAGTCCATGGGGTCACAAAAGAGTCAAACATGACTTAACAACTGAACTGTAAACAACAGTTTTTCTTACCTTAGTTTTATTTTATTTTTATTGTTACCTTAGTTTGATCGCATTGCATTTACCAGACTTTGTGTTTCCAAAATATTTCAGTTGTAACTGAAAACTTTCTCTTCTTATATCTTACAATTCTTAGTATAAATGGGTCAAAGTTTCTATGACTGAATAGTTGGAAATGATTTAGAGAAGGTAGAATTACTTAAAGTGACACTGACATACTGGCTATTTAATTTGACCCATGTATGTTACAGAGAGTAAGGGATTCCCAGTTGCCTCAGTGGTAAAGAATCAGCCTACCGGTGCAGGAAATGAGGGTTCTATCCCCAGGTTGGGAAGATCCTCAGGAGAAAGAAACCCACTCCAGTATTCCTGCCTGGAAGATTCTATTGACAGAGGAGTGGGCTATAGTCCTCAAAGAGTTGGACATGACTTAGTAACTAAACAACAAAAACATAACAGATATCTATTTCATTATCTTTTATGATCTTTTAACTACAACATACCTTTTTAAAATTGTTCTTAGTAAAGGCTCCTTTAAACAATGAGTTTAACCAAGGAGCAATATTGCAACTGCTTAACAGAATGAAAGTGAAAGGTGAAAGTGAAGTCACTCAGTCGTGTCCAACTCTTTGCGACCCCGTGGACTGTAGCCTACCAGGCTCCTCCATCCATGGGATTCTCCAGGCAAGAATACTGCAGTGGGTCACCATTTTCTTCTCCAGGGGATTTTCCCAATTCAGGGATCGAACCCAGGTCTCCCGTGTTGCAGGCAGACGCTTTAACCTCTGAGCCACCAGGGAAGCCTGGGAAGTTTAATTCAGTCAGTAAAAAAATGGGATATTTCCATATCTAGTCATCAGTGCTACTGTTGTTGAATTAATGACTCTTTAAGCAATCTGTGCATCTCAAGATAACATATGCCCTAAGTTCCACGATGTATTACTGGGTCTTGAAACTCCTCTTTAATCTGATAAAAATTACCATGATTGCTATCTTAAACAGACCATAAAGTTGAGAGCAAATATATAAACACAAAAGCTATTTACTGATAGATTATCAATGGTCTTTTACTTGTCCATGAACTTTGGTAATGACACACAGACTGCTATTTATTATGTGCGGGCAAAATTAGTACTGTGAACATGAAAGATGACTTTTTCTAATTCTGACCTGATAAGTTCACCCATACTGTGGTTCCTGTTTTCCTCATCTTAAACATTCTTTATTTATCATTTTCTTTATTTGGGGGATGTATCTGATAGAATAGATGAGAGTCTAAGCTAGTTTCTTAAATTTACTAAGAATTAAGCTAGTTCTTGATTCTTCTGCATTTGAGGGATCTTTAAAAGATACTGGTTGCCATAATATTATAACAGTTTGGCATAATTTAAAATTGTTAATATTTTTTCTCTCAACTTCAGGATTTGAAAAATAACTGCTAGGTTATAGCTACACAAGAAAATACATAGACAAGAAATTGTCATTTTTGTTTTTTTTGTTTGTTTTAGTGTATCAGGCAGTGCAGTGTGACCAAAACTATGCTTAAATGACTTTGGCATTAAAGATTTTCCTGTAGAACATTCTGTGTTGCAACATAACTACAGGCATTTCTTTTCTTTTTGTTTGTTTTGATCACACTGTACTGGGATCTTAGTTCCCTGACCAGGACTCGAACTTCTATATCCTACAGTGGAAGTGTGGATTCTTAACCACTGGACTGCCGGGGAAGTCCCTCAAGCAGTCCTAAATTTTAATGTTATTCATTCTTTACCGTGTAGATGAACCATTGGTACCAGGATTAGATTATTGTTTGCTTGTTTTAAAATTTGTTACAGAATAATTATGATGCCTGAAACAACCTTTTGCATAAGTTATTGCCTGAAAACAAATTCCTGGCTGTGAATTCTGATTTTAATATTGACTCAGGCCTCCTGAAAGATTTCTCAAACATGGCTACACTAGGCTCCCATAAAGTGCTATTATTTACAAAAGCCTATGAAAATGTGCATCTCTGGTTAGCTAACATCTGAAACAGAATTTTATTACACAGAAAAGACAATTCAAAGATCCAGGGAGAAACATGCAATTGAGAAGCCAAGTATACAGTTAGAAAATAAAGTCTTAAAAATGAGGACTGTTACAACAGAAGAGGTATAGAGTTTCCAAAAGATACTTGATACTTGATGTAAACAACCAGACTACTTCCTGATTTGTTCACTTAATTATGAAATGACACCACAATGCCAAGATTGTGCATTCCTTCCTTCCAGTACCCATCTCTTCACTGTGAGCTGTTAGTAACAAAGGGGCAAGGGGAAATAGGATTAATACTCCAGACTGTTACTGCCAGGCAAGGTGGATTATTCTTTTACTTGCTTTAACTTTATATGCAAGAGTTACAGTATATATATATACTGGACTGGAACTTTACTCAGGAGAATCCAGGGGGCCGTATTTTCTTTGGCTTCAGTTAAATAAATGTAGGAGGGACCAGAGTAATCATACCTGGCCTCATGCATGTTGAAAATTGAAAAGGCTTTTCTTGATTTTCACTCTTTTTAATGCATGTCCTGTCAAATGTAAAACAGCAAAGTATCAAGCACAGTTGTTAATATTTTTAAGGGTTGGGGTACACAGAAATATATCTTCAAAGTATGGTCATATGCACTGTTCACAAGATTTTAGGCACTAAATAAATAAACATTGCAAAAAATTTTTTTCCATGTGAATCATTTTGCTGGACCCTTTTTAAAAATTATTTTTAATTGGAGGATAATTGCTTATCAATATTATGTTAGTTTCTACCATACATCAACATAGATCAGCCATAGGTATACATAAGTCCCCTCTCTTGCCCTAAAATTTATAATGGTTATATTTTGTGTATTAGAAAAATAACTAGCATTATCAATCTATTTTAGTCATGAATATTTATTTAAAACATGACTGAAGTACATTATTAAGTTGAAAATGAGTGGAATTTAAATATATATTTATATGGTCCACAGTATGGAAAAACTCATAAAAGGAGTTAAGCAGTTGATTATAGTTTGGGAAACACTGAGTTCAAATGACAAAGCTTCCCTTTGTGGACTCAAAGGATCATCAGCAGGCCCAGTTGCTTGCTGGCTTCTGTGTTGGAGATGCCTGCAAACTCAGAGGACAGTGTGGTTGATGCCTAGAGGGTGTCAGGAGAATCATTGACATTTCCTCTGTGGAACAGTGATGGAGGGTTTTGCTCAGTAAGCTTCCTCATTCTTTTTGATAATGAGTCTAGTGATAAGGATATCTTGTTTATTTTTTGCACTTTTAAAGACTGGTTCTCTTAGATACTTGTGACAGTGATCTTTAAGAATGTCAAAAAAGCTCTCATTTTGTTTAGATAACAAGTTCATTTTTAAATGAGTTAGCATTTCTAACAAGTTCATAATTTGTCTAAATTTTATGTATTTAATATAGATGTTGATGTTAGTGAAGATTCGCCTCCTCCCCTACCTGAAAGAACTCCTGAATCATTTGTACTAGCAAATGAACACAGTGAGTGTATCTTCTGATTTTATGTATTTTATACTCTAATAATAAGCCCTGAAAAACATGGCTAATTATAATCTGTTGTTCTTGAGCTGCACAATTAAATTAAAAAACAGGTTTGAATTTATACTGATAAATGTTTTTAATACTTTGTATGAAAAATACCTTAAAATGGTGTTTTTATTTGCTAAGACTGGTAATAAAATGGCTGCATTTATGTCAAATACTATAATTCAGTTAAATGTAATTATAACAGTATATAATTTGTCTTTTCATTCATTAAAAATAGCACTGAGATGAAAAGACATACATTTAAATTCTGTTGTTGGCAGCGTCACTCAGGTGATGTTGAGTGACACTTGAGTCCACAAGAATGTCAGTGAAAAGTGGGAGAAAGTGATCACATACATATTTCTCCTTCTCATCCTGAAAAACAGTTACAGAAACAACTTTACTATATTTACAATGTCTGTGCTCAGTGGAGGTGCTCACTGCCAGTCTTATCCTTTGCATTTTACCAATATTTTATTAACTTTAACTGATTTTAAGAATTTTAAAATAGTGAAGCTGTAAACTTCACTGATAGTAAATAAATAAATCTGTCATACCTGTAGATTACCCTCTGATAATGGAATTTTTAAATTTCAAGGAAGAAAAAATTGAAGGAATATTCTTCAGTTAATAAAAACTGGGAAAAAATATAGTGGAAGTGATAATTTCTAAATATCTGTAGTATCTGTTTTAAAATATTACCTAAATGCAAGAAATTTCAAGGATTAAAGATGTTAATTTTAATTGCAAGATTTTGGTTTTCTCAGATATATCTGTAAGAGCTGAGTGGAGTGAACTTCGAAATCAGGAACAGTCTGAACAAAAAATACCTGAAGTGAGTCTTTTGGGGATTAGAACAGCTATAGCTCAGTATTTTTGTTCTTTTATTAATTGATGTTAACAGTTGTTTATTATAATAACTGTTGCCTTAAGACTATTAAATATAATTTTTGATAATTGTATCTTATGCTATGATTTCAGATAAAAAGCCTATATAAAATGTCAGATCAAAAAATTTTTTAAAGAACATGACCATTACTTCAGAGTATTATTTTCCAAGCTGCTTTTGAAATTTGTAAATTTTGCCTTGTTTCAAACCATTTTGGAGGTATGAATGAAACAGGAGTTATAGTACATCCTAGATTTTGTTCTTTCTATTATAAAATCAGGTATATAGTCTCTCCCTTTGTTTCTTCTGGTTATGTTAGGTTTCCTTTCACATTCAGGAAATGTTTTGGTAGCTCAATATTTTAGTAATGGGAATGCTATTTTTATCAACAGTAATATTTTGCATATTTTCCTTATATTTCAATATCTCCAAAATTGGAGTTTATCTTAAAATTGGTTAAAAAAAATTGTGATATACTTTAACTGGTGCATAAAGTATTGGTAACATAATAATAAAGATATGTCTTACAGTCAGTAATATAATTTGATGAATACCGTAGAGGCTTGGCAAAATGCACTTGTATGCATATTATCTCATCAGTAAATGCTGCAAGTTCAGTTTTCATCCAGAAGGAAAAATGAATTTCCCTGTCTTTTTATTCCCAATATAAAAACACATTAAACTTTTTAAACTCTTAATTGAAAACACCATTGTTTTCTTTTCCTTTGACACTGAGAGTCAAAGATAGATCTTGACTTATTGGGATATATACTCATAACACCACATTTTTTATACTTTGTGCATGAAAGGAATATACTATAATAGTTTCTGAATGTCTTCCTTATAGGGCTTGATAACCTCTGGAAGTGAAACATGTGGTAAGTTGTATTGTTCTTTTCTGCTATAAATTATATAGATTAAGTTACATAAAATAGCATGTCTCATGGTGTACACGTTTGGTTATTTGTTTTGTTTTTGGTGTTTTTGTTGTTATTATTTGGTTATTTCTCCATGTGAAAAAATATATAGGATGACTACTGAAACCTGAGTTATGTAGTGTAATTCTTTTAAATTTATTATTATACCAGGTATTATTATGGGTCAGGAGCATAACAGCATTTATTATCAGTCATTAATGGCTGATAGGAAGGAAATCATTTTTAGAATATTTTCTTATATTTTATTTCTCTTATTTATAAAAACACCTAGAATCTAGATGTGCCAGTGATTTGAATAAATGCCCAGAATTAACCTAGATGATTGAATAGGGTTGTTTTGGAAATTTTCTTTTTAGGACTTTCACATTTGTGAAGGCCATTTTCCATTGCATAATTTTTACTATCATAGTAAAATAGGTCAAGTTACTGTTCATTCCTTTAAAGGAGTAACCATGTGAGCGGCTCACCAAACATCCTAGCCTGTACAGTTCCCTCAATTTATCTATCATTCCTGCCCTAACCTCTCTTCTGCCTCAGCTGGTGTCACTCTGAATCTGTGCCTAATGGGGCTCATTCCATCACATAAACTCTTTATTACTCTCTATTTACTTTTCTGAGGCAACGTATAAGGAAAAAGAGCAGAAGTTTTAGGGTCAAGCCTACCGAGACTGGAATCTTATTTTTGCCATTTTACTTATGATGTGGTTTTGGGAAGTGACCTAATCTTTCTAGGCCTCGATTTTCTTCTCTGTGAAATGCAGATAATAATAGTAACCTACTGTAGAGTAGGTTATGATTGTCATGAAGGTTTAAATTAAATCATATATACACAGTGCCCAGCACATGGTCGGCATTGAAATGGTAGCAGTGCTGTTATTATTATCTGTATTATATTACTACTGCTAGATCCCTGGGTCTTTCATTTTCTTTGTATCTGTTAACTCCTTTTGGTTTCTTTTTCTCCTCTATTCAGTCTAGATACTATCATCCATCACTTTAATCACACATATAATTATCCTTAACTTTCTTGTCCCTGATTCCCATGCCATCTTATTTTATCCCTCAAGATTACTCAATACTGCTGGGGAACATTGTTCAGTTTTATAGATTGAGCATACAATTCTGGGATTGATCCACAATTGAGCCCTCAGCATTTATTTTTTTTCTAAAATCATGAATCCCACTAACTCTTACTTCATCTAACCTTTTACTTCATTCAGAAAGTTGAGGCTTTTAATCTAAATCATCATTTCCTCATGGAAGGCAACCATGAATATATCACCGCCACTAGTTTCATCTACATGCCTCTCTTCTCTGTCCCTATACTTACCACACTGCTGTAATAATTAATGTTCTTGTCTGTTTCTCCTACTATACCAAGGGTTGGCAAACTATATCCCATAGGCCTAATTCTGCTCTTGGCTTGTTTTCTTATTCTGCCCTTGAGCTGAATAAATGGTTTTTACATTTTTAAAGAGTTATTTAAACATAAAAACAAAGAAATGCAACATTGTAAATCAACTATACTCCAGTAAAATTAAAAAATAAATTTTATTGTTTTTTAAACCAAAATTAACTTTAGAAAATAAAAACAAAAATCAATGAAGAATATGGGACAGAGACCATATGTGGCTTACCAAGCCTAAAATATTTATTGTCTAGCCATATACAGAAAAAGTTTGTCAGCTTCTTTCTAGACTATGAGTACCTGTTGACAAGGATAGTCTGTCATTTGACTTGTATTCCAAGTTTCCAGAAAAGTTCCTTACAGGGGTATAGGGAATGTGATGGAGGTGGTGAGTGGTGAAAGAATGAGTCACAGTAGTTGATTTCTTTTGTTACTAGTCTTACACACTGGCAGTTAAATAAGTAAACTACAGTGTAAGCAATGCTAAACCTTAAAAGAATTACTACTTTTTTAGGTGCAAATGTTAACTCCATTAATAAACTATGAACTTATTTGCTATTGATTTCCACAGAAAGGCATTTCAGTTGAAGTTAAAATAAGAGTCTAAGGAGAAGTCTCACATAGCAGAAGTACTTGCTGCAGATGTCTAGGTGCCTATAAGCACACCTATCATGGTTTCCTGTGTTCATTACCCTTGCATTTGCCTGGGCCTCTAAAATTATGATGCTCAAGAGAAAACTGCTCTTTTAACTATTTGCCCACATTAAAAGCAATTAGGGGAATTTTTTACATATTATACTACAAATGACTGTGATTAATAATGGCTTTGGTTTGCATTTTAGATCATCCAGCACGAGGTATTCATACAGAGACCTGTACAGAATGTCCACCTACTTTTAGTAATAAGAAAGATCAACTATCAGAAAGTCCAACAGAAGCCACAGAGATTGGTAATTTGTTTACAAAATAATTTTTAAACTATAATTGTGTAGTTAATGCTGGCAAGAATGAAAAACAGTTATTTGCCATCACTCCAGAATTTCCTTAAGGCAAAGTTTATCAAACTTTTTGCTATGATTTCTTCAGGTTTTTAAACGACACTTGGTAAGAATAAAACATGTACCATCAAAGTTGCTTGGAATTAATTGTAAAATAAATTTATCCTGTTTCATACTGAGATTAAAAACTAAAATACAAAATGCATATGTAAACAAATCTTACTTTTGTGTTGAAAAGACTAAAATATTCTAAATGTTTCTCTTACATTTTTATAGAATTGATTTTATTTTTATTAAAGACGCAGTTATTTTCTCAACTATACAGAAGAAATTAAGAGTTGGTTTATGTTTGTAGATATTTGTTTAAATGCTAAATTCCCATATGGAAATTTATTTGTTCCAGAAAAGAAGGATGTCTACAGATACGGTTTAATAGTATAAAAGTATTTCTGAACACTAGCCAACTATTGTGGTATTTTGATTATAGGTTTTGGTAATCGCTGTGGAAAACCCAAAGGACCAAGAGATCCACCTTCAGAATGGACATGATTCAGGGAACTAAAAGACACTTTAAATTATACTGGAAAATTCAAGTGCCACTGAAAGCCAGATTTATAGTATTCCATCTTAAAAATGTGGGACTAACAGCAGTGTAGATTGTTACCTTAGTGATTTTTTTCTTTTTTTTTTTTTTTTGCTGGGACCATCTACCTGCCTTATATTACACTTAGGAAAAGTATTACATTTGGTTTATTTTGTAACTTCAAGTATTATTGCCTTAATGTCTCTTAACCCTGTTACACGCTGCTTGTAGACATGTTAATATAGTAATACTTTTTATGATAAATTGAGTTTAAGGACTACTCTTTTTTGCTAATGTTTTATCATGTATGCATTATTTTGTATATGTACAGGGCAAGTAGGTATATAATTTGATAAAGTTGCAGTTATAAAATATTATTAACAGAAGATGTAAGAAATTTCTGCATGGTCTAAATCTTTGTGTACCTTATTTGTAAATTATTTGCCCTGAAGTTTTAGAAAATAGTTTCTGATTTTTAAAATTGCTGGATTCATGCAGCCAGCTTTACAGGTTATCAGAGATCAAAGATTGTAATAATAATACATTTTGTAAATTGTAAGCAAAAAGTTATTTTTATATTATATACTGTCTAATTGTCCATCCTAATTGTCTTTGTTTCATCTAGTCATGGAGATTCAGTAAGTGCCTTGGAACAATATTGAATTCTCTTAGCTTGTGTGTGTTACTTTAATATTTGAACTCAACTGGGATTAGAAGACTATCAAACTATATGTATGTTTCAGGATATTTGACCTGCCATTAAAAAAACAAAAACAATTTTACAGTGCCTATTTGTTTTGGTTTTTCATTCCTCATTTTTTAAAAAATTAGACTTTATATCCACCTTCCTGCCAGCTCAGTCTTATCTTTAAGTCATGTTGTGAATGGGGTTTAATCTCTTGATTGAAAAATAGGGAGCACCTTCTGCAGCAACATGGCTATGCAGTTCTAAATATTTATCTTGAGTTAGCCCTATGCATACTTATCAGCCTTATCATTATTGCCTACTGGGATCCAGGAAAACTCCAAACAAAGGTGCCCTTGGATAAGGGGAACTGGTTTCTTCCCATCCTCACTGCAGTAGAGGTCCTGTCCATAAGTACCAAGTTTGAATTTTGACATCATGGATTGAAGTTGATAGACATCTGTACTTTCCCTCTGCATACAAAAGAGGGAAGACATTACAAGACTAAGGTGAGATAAAGTAATCATATATGAATAGAAGGAGGATCATTGTGGAAGAGAAAATACTACTATAATTTCATGTCAAAAATTTTTCAAAGTTTAATAGTCTTAGAATTTCACATTTTCCTCATATATTTGGTGAAAAAAACATTGTGAATCTAGTGGACCTTTGATATTCACAAGAAACAAACACCTCTATAGCATGTCATTTTCTTAATAAAATTTAAACTGAAATAAAGTTTAACTGAAAAAGATACTTAGTCTCCATACACTTTATGACTTATATAATATGGCACTGAAATCATTTGTAAGGACTTCTTTTGGGAAGGAGTTGCTTTGGAACACCTTCATTGAATTATACATGTATTCAGAGGGTACAGAAAGTATACTAACCATCACAAAGTACACACTCCTATGAGTGTGACCACCCTCAAGCAGTAGAATAGCCACTGAGAAGCTTCCCTCTGGCCCTGTAAGATTTGTTCATTATGTACAGCAATTCCTTTATTCATTTTTCATTGCTAGAGTTTTGTATTGTGTGAATATATCACAGTTTGTCTGTTCTGCTACTAACAGACATTTGTGTTGTTTTCAGCTTCAGAAAATTATAAAAATTTTGTTGCTAGAAATACTTTTTAATATGTTTTGGTGTACTCATATATATATATATATATATATATGCGCATCTATTGGGTATAGAATTCAGGAGTGCAGTTTTTATAGAGTATGCATATATATTCAGCTCTGTAGATAGGGCCAGTTTTCAAAATTGGTTGTTCTGATTGTTAGGTATTTCCCTCCCGACTAATGAGGTTAAGTACATTCTTCGGTGCTTAGGACCATATGGCTGTTCACTTTTGTGAAGGACCTGTTCAAGTTTCAAAAAGATACTCTTTGGCATAACTACTAAAGCTGAGTACTCACATATTCTATCATCTGACAACTCTGTACCTGTTTTTCTCTTTAGTTATTTGTCTTTTTCATATTCACTTGTTGGAATTATTTATATATTCCACATTTTAATCCTTGTGGGTTTGCCTGGGGTTTGCCTTTTCACTCTATTAATGGTGGTTTTTTATTTTTAATAAAAGGAGTTCTTAAATTTAATTAAATCCAATTTATGAATGTTTTATTTTATAATTATTCTTTTTTGGTGTTCTCTTTTAGAAATATTTGCCCACCCCAAGATCACAAAGATATTCTTCAGTTTTCTAGAAGCTTTTTTATTTATATTTTTATTTTGTTAGGTTTTTATCTAAAACTGCAGAATTAATTTTTTTTCAGAATTAATTTTTGTATAGAGTATGAGGTAGATTTATTTTTCCTTGATGAATCACTGTTTAATGTCCTTTCTTCATTAAATATATATACTCATATCATCATAAGTTATATATTCATTGATCTTAGTCAATTGCTAGATTTTTTCTTTCTATTCCATTGCCTATCTTTATGTTTTAAATTCTGCCTTTTTCCATCTTTAGCTTTCTCCCAGTGATTTTTATATTGCCTAGACAGTCCATAAAGTTCTTATTCATTTTTATTTCTTATATAAAGCATATAATAAGTTTATTTGTATCTGAGATGAATTATTGCCAAATTCATCCTGCCACTTTATCTGAAACCTCTACCTTGTAGCTCATACTACAAAGACTTTTAATCTTTCCTTTTCCATTGTAACACTATCAGTTACCTTTCTTTTGGAAGCAATTTTTCACAAATAGTATTTTTTACTGTAGTATTTTTCACTTTATGGACATTTTTTCCTTATGTTGATAAACAGCAATAAAGCCCTAGTTGTACGTGAGTGGTCAGCTAGGCTCAGAGAATAGTTAAGTGACTTCCTCACAGGTAGCAGCCTCGTAGGACATATGGTTATGTTTTTGCCTGAGCAAATTTATATAACTGTATATCCTCAACCCCTGTGGTCACTTAAAATAGCTGAATCTATGAAATTCTTTTTTTTAATTGTTCAAAACATTTCTTAATGCTATGGCCAGTGTCATTTTTTAAAATCAAAGTATAATTGACTTATAGTATTAGCTTTAGGTGTACAACATAGTGATCCAGTATTTTTATACATTACAAAATTATCACCATAATAACTGTAGTCACTATCTGTAACCAGACAGTTATTACAATAGTGACTATATTTCCTATGTTGTACATTACATGCCTGTGACTTGTTAATAACTAGAAGTTTGTACCTCTTAATCTTTATTACCTATTTTACTCATTTCCCCACCCCTTTTCCCTCGCAACAACCAGTTTTATCATCTATGAATCTGTTTCTGTTTTTTTTTTTTTTTTTAGATTCACTTGTTCTGTTTTTTAAGTTCCACATATAAGTGAAATTGTACAGTATCTGTCTTCCTTTGTCTGACTTAGCATAATACATTCCAGTTCTATTTTTTTGGTTGCAAATGGCAAAATTTCATTCTTTTTCAGAGCTGGGTAACATATATTCATTGTATATATACACCACATGTTTATCCATTTGTCTATTGATGGGCACATAATTAGTTAACTAAAAAGAGACAATTTTGTGCTAAACGCGATAGGGAGCAATAAAAATAATGCAATCTGAAGGTTTGAGAGAAATTCAAGTGAAGAATGACATCTTAATTTTATATTTAGTCTTAAAATGTATTCTGATTGTAATATTTTTGTTGAAGTACATATTTGGTAGTCTTGATTGCAATCCATGAAGTCACTATAGTTTAATCTTAAATCACTCTTGTGCTAGATTGGAAAAATTCTTGCTGTTTTTGTTTTCTTACACAGATATCTCCTCTAATTGCCTGCTTTTGAAAGTGGAAGTAAATATGTTAGTCACTCATTCGTGTTCAACTCTCTGCGACCCCATGGGCTACTGTAGTCTACCACACTCCTCTGTCCATGGGATTCTCCAGGCAAGAATGCTGGAGCGGGTTGCCATTCCCTTCTCCAGGGGATCTTCCCAACCCAGGGATCATTCCTGGATCTTGTGCATTGCAAGTGGTTTCTTTACCCACTGAGCCACCAGGGAAGCCTTCCTGCTTTCAGTAATGTTATTTTAGATATTGAACAAAGATTTTTGTATATATCCATTCAATAATAGCTAAAAGTAGCTCTAGTTTTTAATACAAACTATATTTTCTTAACAGATTTGCTGCAGTCTGTTTCCCCTGCTAGTTGTCTTTAAGGTGACAAGTCTTATATGATTGGCAAATGACCATATGATAGGCAAATGACCAATTAGATCATGAACAGTTTAACCAGTGAAAAAGCAGCTGTGCTTGAGTAGCTCAAGATGTGTCTCAGTGTTCTAAACTACAACAAATCTGGGCTTTGTTGAGTTAGTGGGGGAAGAGAATTCCAGAGATTCCAGCCACTTTTCATTTTTTAGAGATAAAATGCCTTATGTACTAAAATCATGTAATAGGAGTTGTGACTTAAATCTCTTGCCAACATTTCAGCCAGAACATGTAAGTATACAAACATGTAATACATCTGTGATGTTTTAAAATATTGTGGTTTTTAAATTTTGTCTTTATCTACTTGTATGTAAACTTGTTTTCAGTACTTTCTAAAATTGTGAGAAAGAATTCACTGTATTAAATATAAAAATCAAAGTATTTAGTTTTCTCTTTGTATTTGAAATAAGTACACAAAAACATTTTCATGCAGCTTCTATATAAACACTGTTAAGTACCAATCTGAGGATACTACATTATATTGTGCAATTTGAAGGATATAGTGATTAGCTGAGGTTAACATTAGAAAATCATTTTTTGTTAATTTTTTTCCTGGCACTGCACCATTTGGCTTCCAGGATGTTAGTTCCCTTAACCAGGCATTGAACCCTGGTCACACAGTGTAAGTACTGCGGCCTAACTACTGGACTGCCAGGGAATTCCCTAGGAAAACATAATTAAAATTATATATGGTAAACATTTTGTTGTGTCAATAAGGTAAAATGAAGTTTATAGGAAATTTACTATTACCATTTAGAAGAACAATAGTCTCAACATTTTTTCAACTTAAAATAAGTTGTCCATTTTCATATTTCATCTATCAACATCAATATCCATGCAACAGATAAAAATCTGTGTGTAGAGATTTTACATTTAGACTTTGCTTTCATGTGAATTCACTTGAATTTAGGGCAAAAGGATTTTGAAAGTTGGATTCTTTAACCTTAATAGCTTTTAGCAGTTTCAGTGGTTGCAGGGATGGGACATCATTGAACTCTTCCCCATTCTGCCAGAAGGGGGCAAGCAAAGCAAGCAAAGGAAATTTTTCAGACAGGCACTCAAAATTCAGAAAGGTACAGCCCCAAAGCTTCTTGGGGTGGCTTCACCGTTTGAGAGTATAAAGTCCCTAAAGCCAAGTGCCCACTCCCCCATAAGCAAATCTTAAGGCATTAATACACGTTCATGCAGACTCAGGCCTATCTAATAAAAATTATTAACCTTGCAGAATGCTTATCAAGTGCCAGACCTGCTAATCTCTGAATACGTTACCTTTCTTAATCTTCACAAAAACCTTGCCAGACGGACATTCCTGTCTATCTGGGGAACACAAACTCAAAGTCACAAAAAATAGCAAAGCCAGGATTTAAGCCTAGCTCTAATAGGAGCTCTAATAGTGCAAAGTCCTTGCACTTAACTACTGACACTACTATATGCCCTAGTTTTCAGAGAAGCTAGGAGTGTAGGCTTTAGCAGGCAAGAAACGTGGATATGTTAGTTGACCAGAAAAGGGATTAGTTTCTTAAGTCAACTGTCAGTAATAGGCTTTAAAATACATGGCTTGAAAATTGATGGTGGGCCAGTGGTTAAGACTTGAGCTCCCATGGAAGGGGACATCCGGGAGCTAAGATCCCTAAAAGGGGGAAAAATAAGTTAAAACCAGATGAAGTCCATTTGCATGTTTTTCTTTGGTGTCTCTGTTTATTTCCTATCCTGCAATAGAGTAATTCTAGGGCAAAAGTATGGGACAGAAGTCAGAATCTGGAGTTTTACCAAGTTGGTCAATTTTAACTTTATAGTTAACTTGGTCAGATACTGTGGCAGGTTGGAAATCACGGCCACGATATTTCCAGCTCCTCCCATCAAGGTGAAGTTTGTTTTCCCACCCCGAGTATCTGGGCTGGACTTGTGTTTTGCTTTGACCCATAAAATGCAGCAGATGTGTTTTCTTGGTTGACTTTATCTAGACCTTGAGAGGGCAGGCTACTTCAATCTCTTGGGGCCCTGCTATCATGTATAGACACTCAGGCTAAAACACTGAACAATGAGAGAATGATGAGAAACTATATGGAGCGCTAATACAGCTGACACCACATGGAGGAGTGTCTAGGAGGACTTCCTAATCACCAGAACTGTGAGAAACAAAGTGATGTTTTAAAGACATTATATTTTAGCATAAAGTTCATCATGTAGTATATAACCAAAACAAAAATGGGGAACAAAAAATGCATAAGTTAAATCTCAAAATATTTAATGTAGATTCCACTTTTCCCCTCTCTACTATCACTTTTGATAAAGGCATAAAACATCCCTGTGTGTTCTTTCTCTTCTTTCTTATACAGTTGGTAATGAACTGAAAATGTCAAAAGGCTGCAGCTAAAAGCCAAGGACTTTCCAAAATCTTAATTAATACCTTACATAATTAGAAATGTACCCGTAATGAAACTCTGTGAGCAGCTCCAAGGGCTGGAAAAGCATTTCTCTGAGCTCTAAAATAAAAGGGCACAGTAGTAGTTCTTTTAGCAATTACATTCTTTAAGGCTATAGTAATATACATAAATAATCTGTAATGTTAAAGGTCTTAAGCTCAAAGTTGCAAGTTAGCAGAGATCCAAACAGATCTGAAACCCTTTCCTTATATGCTTCAGAACAATTGAGACTTTCTACTAAGTAGAACTATCTACATTATTTATGTAACAAACACTCTGTTACTATGTCCATATATTGCTGTCACTCACTCAGTAAGAAGGCACTATGTTTGTATCCATTTATAGATGAGGAAATCGGTACAGAGAGAAGTTACGTAAGTTGTCCAAGGTTACAATGCAGGGAAATTTTGCTGTCTCTGAGGGGGGGAAGGGGGAAGGGTAGAAAGCAGAAATGGAATTAGATGGTATTATGTATTCAAATAACAGCTCCGTGTAAGTAATTCTTCCCAGGGAAGTAACCATGAGAGCAAGGAGGCTGTTGCATGTCATTTGAGGTCCATGATGTGTCTCCAGGATTTCCAGCTTTTGTCCACCGCCATGGCCCCCTCCACCCTATAGCTATAGAAAACAGCGCCTAAATATACCTTGGAATTTTTCTCCTCCGTGTTTTGCTCATTTGGCTCCATCCAACAGCAATGCACTACACAGAACCTTCTTCACATGTGTAAGTGGAATCACGTACCTTTCAAAGTCCACCAGTAGTACTTTCCCCACAAAGCCTTCCAAATTCTCAATATGTTAATATTACTCTCTAGACTTCCAGCAGAATAATTGCTCCTTCCACCATGTTTCTTTAGCTCTAGGATTCTAAGCCATTTTTTCACATCACTTTCTTAAATTTTTCTTTTTTTTTAAAATTCTGTGGCCGCACTCTGCAGGATGTGGGATCTTAGTTTCCTGCCCAGGGATCAAACCTATGCCCCCTGCAGTAGAAGCACCAAATCCTAAATACCAGACCACCAGGGAAGTTCCTCCTACATCACTTTAATTAGTTGTTCATGCAATATATCTTCCATAGTAACTTGCAATTTTCTTGAGTGCCTAACCCACTTTTCTGCTTACAGTGTGTATCGGAAAACATTCATTGTAATGATATATCTGAATAGAGGTGGCATTCAGTCAGGGTGAAGAGGGCATCTTTTCCAGACTCAGTTACTATAATATAAACTTTAGAGACAAGTAGAGGTGACATTTCTGATATTGCCTCAAGGCACTGTCAGTTTCAGGGTAAAGAACAGCAACCTCTTATTTTCAGTTCAGGTTAGAAAATTCCACAGCAATTTCATATAAGCAAGAGTAGCAGGTGAAATTGGGGATTCCCTGGTAGCTCATCTGGTAAAGAATCTGCCTGCAGTGTGCGAGACTTGGGTTCGATCCCTGGGTTGGGAAGATTCCCTGGAGAAGGGAAAGGTTACCACTCCAGTATTTTGGCCTGGAGAATTCCGTGGACTGTATAGTCCATGGAGTCACAAAGAGTTGGACGTGACTGAGCGACTTTCACTTTCAGGGGACAAAATCTAGAAGCAGAGGATACTAACTAAACAGTCAACCCACCAAGTTTTAGATAGTTTATGAAGCACAAAGTTTAGTGGAAACTAGCATTTACTACTAGTTTCACTGATAGATAAGCTGACAGACAGCCCAAGTCAAATGGGGCTGCAGTTCCTTCAAGGAGGTATCCAGTCATTCTTTTAATCAATTAATACCAATTTTCCATTAGGCAGAGAAGCCACAATTTTGGTGAATCACTTTTAGGAAGACAAGGTAGTACTTTGATTTCATAAGTCACTTGGAATCTGGGGGAAAAACACCTATATGTGCTTGAGTATTTGCTTTTAAAATTAATTAAAAATAAATGTAATGATATCCATTTCTAAGAACATGAAACCATGATTTAAAAATCACTGTATTCTGCAATGGAATATTAGCCACAAAAAAGAATGAAATAATGTCATTTGCAGCAACATGGATAGATGTAGAGATTACCCTCTTAAGTGAAGTCAGACAGAGAAAGACATATATATGACATCACTGATATGCAGAATCTTCAAAAAATGATGCAAATGAAGTTATTTATAAAACAGAAATGGACTCAAGACATAGAAAACAAACTTACAGTTATCAAAAGGGAAAGTGGTAGAGGGATAATTAGGAATTTGGGATTAACTAAAACAATATGATATATAAATAGATAAACAACAAGGATCTACTATATAGCAGAAAGAACTATATTCAGTGTCTTGTAATAACCAATAATGGAAAATAATCTGAAAAAAATATAGATGTATACTTTCTGGATTATTTTCCATTATATATGTATTTTCCTATATATTTTATTTTCCATTATATTTATGTGTGTGTGTATATATATATATATACAACTGAATCACTGTGCTATGTACATGAAACTTTTAAAATCAACTATCCTAAAAAAAATAAATCAACCATCCTTTAAAAATATTACTGTATTCTAAATAAAGCCTTTTGGTCTAAGCCAGTGTTTCTGAAACTTTTTTCCATTATTGCTCTACCCCTACAGGAGAATATTTAAATTAAATTTAAATTCTCCCTAGTGAGAGTGATAAGGAATAAAATTTTGTTGGGTAGACTTGAGCTTTGAAGGGATACAAGAGTTTTTTGCCTTTAAGTTTCAGAATGCATTGTATAAGCCCATTAACAGAAAACTGCAAACTCAAGATTGCAGCCAACTAGTTTTAGAGTCACTGGTGGTCCAGGTGTCATCCCCTTGTCTGTGTCTGATAATATTAAGACTCTCAATGTGCTACTCACCCTTATATCACCCTGCTGGGATGATGTTTCAGGTCTGTCTCCGTCTTTAAAATGAGACAGTAGTTTCATGCCCTCTTATAGTTTCAGGGACAAGGGAACAATCTGAAAATACTTTGAACACTGAATCTAATATTATTTTATGGAGTCTAAGAAATCTGTTCTCTTGAATGGAGACATCTGATAATGTGCCTTACCCATTAATTAGCTAAAATGCTAATAGTGTTCCTTCCCTGACTCTGCCTCCTTGTTCCTTCCTAAACATATTATTGACAAGTGTACTTTAAAATAGACATTTGTTTTCATCCACACCCAGAAAGGCTATAATAGGTGTGTTTCCCTTAATGAACACTATAATTTCCTTTTACCAAAGGACTGCTACAAGGATTAAATTATTTAATATACATAAAACGCCTAGCATAATATAGTTTCTTCTTAGTATAAAACACAAAGCCATGAATTATGAAAGAAACAACATATAATCAACTGAAAAGCAAAGATCTTGCTGTGTAAGTGAATAAAATGGTTGTTGACATAACCATAATACTATTATCAAATCTAAAAAATTAAAAATAATTATTAATATAATTAGTTTTCCAAGTTTACATGTTCAAATTTCCCTGAGGGTCTCATAAAATGTTTTTCACAATTGTTTTGTTTGAATGAAGATACATACAAGATTCACACACTGTATTTACTTGATCCATCTTTTAAATTTCTTAATTTTAGGTTCCCCTCCCTTTTTTCCCCCTTGCCATTTATTTGTTGAATTGTGTCACTTTTCCTATATAGTTTCCCACACAATTTTGCTAACTGCATCCCTGTGGTGTTTTAAAACATGTGCCTCTATCCTAATTCTTGTAAACTTGATAGCTGGATCTAGTGAGCTTCTCAGATTCAGGTTTAATGTTTGGGGCAAGAATGCCTCATATATGCTTTCATCTACTCATTATACCTAGTCAGAGTGTCTAGTAGTCTCAGTGGTAATATTGATCAATGAATGCTGTCAGGCTGATTTATTCACCAAAAAGTGTTCAACGTTTCATATAATGCCATCCTCCTCTTAATATGCCTTCCTCCTGTTAATCTGCCTTCCTGGGCTTTAGTATCTAGAAAGCTAAAATGCATTTCTCAAGCTGCCTTGCAGCTAGAGTTACTGATGTGATTTGAATTCCATCAGCTATAGGCAGTTGTGTATAGTCAACTGAGTTGTGGAGGGTCAGGTTGTGAAGCACCTTCATGACAGGGTGTATTATAGTGAAAGACACGTGGCTGTGGAAACAGTGGTTGTAGGGGTGTCTTCCCCATTCAGTAGGTAACCTCCTGAGCATGGCCTGATCAACAGTCCTTTGACAGCTCATTTCTTTAGCCTGGATTTGTGAGTTACTCCTGAAGCTCAATCCACTGGCTGTTTCTTCAACCCTGCCAACCATTTATGATAAGACCATGTAATACATCCCTTTTGGCTTAAATTACCAGAGTGGATTTTGTTCTCTGCTTTGAATCCTGACTAATATAGCTCCACTAAGAAAAAATATTTTCAGCAATTGTCAAACAGTTGCCTCTCACTTTTTTAAAAGAGTGAATTTAGTTAAGCTTGTTAACAATTGCCTGAATATGTAAAATAGATATCCTAGGAAGATAAGCCTTTTTAAAAGAAAAAAATCATATAGCAATTTCACATTAACATTGTATAAACTTTCTAAAAAAACAAGTACCTTCCCTGCCAGTTTTACTGAGAAATAACCAGAATCACAAGGTTAAGGCGTACAGTATGATGGCTTGATTTACATATATTGTGAAACGATTACCACAATAGGTTCAGTTAACATCTATTATCTTGTAGATGCAATAAAAAGAAAAGAAAAAAAAAAATTTTTCCTTTGTGACGAGAGCTTAGGATTTACTCTCCTAATAACTTTCCCATGTCACACAGCAGTGTTAGCTACAATCACCATATTATACATTACATCCTTGTACATATTTATAACTGAAAACTTGTACCATTTTACCACCTTCCTCCAAATACCCCCCTCCCAGTGTTCTTTAAACATTTAAAAATTAATCCATGTTAAGAAAAATTAATCCACATCCATTAATGAAGACAATTTTATTGAAAAGTAATTTAAATATTATCTTCACAAAATTTTAATTCTATAATATGAAGTAATAGGTATAAATCTTCAGAGTCTGGCAAAGAGATTTTTATTCAATATTTTATTACATAAATGTAAAACAGAGAAGTTGAAAGAAACTATATACCATGACCTATTCAGTGACAAATTATACCTGTCACCTGAACTCTAAAATTAATAGTTATATTTGTTTTACCACACATCTAACCATCTATACAACTCTCTATCATACATTAATCCATCTTATTTTTTGATACATTTCAAAGTAAGTTGCAAGCGTGAGTACAGTGCATGCATGCTCAGTCATGCCCTGTCTGACTCTTTGTGACCCCATGGACTGTAGCCCGCCAGGCTCCTCTATCCATGGAATTTCCCAGGCAAGAATACTAAAGTGGGTTGCCATTTCCTACTCCAGGGGATCTTCCCAACCCAGGGATCAAGCTCTTGAGTCTCCTGCATGGCAGGCAGATTCTTTACCAACTGTGTCACCTGGGAAGCCCGAAACATGAGTACACTTCATGCCTAAATACAGAATAGCAAAAAAAAACACATTTCAAATATAGTATCTGGCCACTGGAGGGCTTTCAAATGCCATAAAATGCATTAGAAAGTAAACTAGTCTATGGAAGTGAAAGTCGCTCAGTCGTGTCCAACTCTGCAACCCCATGGACTATACAGTCCCTGAAATTCTCTTGGCCAGAATACAGGAGTGGGTAGCCTTTCCCTTCTCCAGGGGATCTTCCCGGCCCAAGAATCGAACTGGGTCTTCCTGCATTGCTGGCGGACTCTTCACCAACTGAGCTATCAGTTGGAAATCCAAACTAGTCTATAGTGTTTAAGTTGTCAAGTCTTGGGGAAGGTCTAGGCAAGAAGTTGCATGGAGTGTAAAGGGCATCAATCAGACGGAGAGACCCAATCTGAAATCCAGCAAAACTGCAACATTTTTTATTTTTACCCTCATACCTCTCCTCCTCTTTTTACAGTTACTTCAGTTATAAAAGAGAAAACACATAACTGGCCCCTCTCCCACTCAAATGATTTGTGCTATTGAAGGTAGAAACTCTTTAAACCAGAATCTCAGAAAACTTGATGGAAATCAAGATGTTGTACTTGCAGAATGAGCTGGCATCATGAACTCAATGGTAACTTTCCATGAGGGCAGGAGCTTAGTTTATCATTTATCCCTAGCATGTAGAACACTGCCTAGCACATACTAGTGCTCAATAAATATTCACTGAAGGAGTGGGTGAATTCAAATGCTTAATTCGAAATATAATATTCATATATTTCCTGTCATTACTAATCAAAGAGGTTTTTCTAAAATAAAAATAAGCCTCAACTTAAAAGTAAGTGCATAGGTTGATTATCTAGAGCTAGAGCTGCAATTATACAGACATGACACGTTTTCCATATGCAGTGGGAACTTTGACGCAAGCCTATAGTGTATCCACCGCTGAGGCTCACCTCACTGGTGAGCAGGTTTTGCCGAAGCCCCTGGCTGGGCAGAAGCCACACTGCCTTTTGATGGAGACCACAGGAAAGCATCACAGAATTGTTAGGGCACTTCTCAAACACACTCTGGGACTTCCTAGAAACAAATATGAAGTCTGTCTGTGAACCAGTGGGGACAAGTCAGTGGAATCTGAATTATTGCTATGGATGTTATTCTCCTTTTGGGCTTTCAGACTGGTGATACCTGAGGAAATTCAAATGTGCTGCAACTTTAAAATTACCTTGTTAAGGTGATCATTTTCTTTGAGATTTCCTTGGCCTGGAAGAGTATCTCCATATTCAGCACAAGTTCATCAAGCTAGCACACATCTCAACAGCTACTGTGATTTTTTTTTTCTTTTCTTCTTCCTTTTTTTTCTTTTTCTTTTTCCCTTTCTCTTTTTCTTTTTTTTTTTCCTCCGCCACCCCCTGCCCGCACCTCTTTTTTTTTTCCTCTGTGTCCCAGCGCTTGATGACAGAACCGGTAGACTGTGGCCGCTGTTACTGAAGACATGACACCGAGGGGGCCAGAGCCCATCCCTCATCTGTACCTTATGCAGATCGGGACTGCGCGCCCGGCCCCCGTCAAGGAAAGGAGGGTCCACAGGCACCGTCTCCCTCCCTGAGATCCCCAGCCCGACCCCCACGTTTACTCGGCCATACTCACTCAGTCGCCACCTTCCCTTGCTGTGATATTTAAAAGAACATATATTTTTGTCTCTTTGAAAGAATGAGAGACAAATTGTTTTTTAATGTGTCTATATAGAGGGCAACATAAATAATTTCAGATCTATCCGTTTTCCTGTTATAGATCACAGTTGGTGGCCTACCTAGATGGGAATCAAGGACAAACGAGATTTAAAATCCATAAAATCACCTTGTATTTTATACTCAAATAGGTATTTAGAGAAATTTCATGGCATAAGCTATAAAAGGGTAAATGTCCAAAGTAATCTGCTACAGCAAGTGCTACCCTTGCACTAAAGGTAGGTAAGATCTGCAGGCCCCTACAGACTTTCAAACAGCCCAGTGAAGATGTCATTTAAACATACCTTAGAGAAACCACATTCTTCCAAGTGAGCCATCAGAGGATCCCTGCCACTTGGTATAATGTGGTAGAGTCCAAGCAACTGGATACTGGTGGGAAGTGGTTGACTGAGACCAAATATTCATTTGTTCTTTCTCAGAATGTTGCTTCTCTATGTCAAGGTTTACACTAACCACAGGTACATTCAGTGAAATAAGAAACAAAGCAGCAAGTGTCATTTTCATAAAGGTAAATTCATCCAACTGAACTGGATTCCTTTTCTGTCTTTACGACCTTCCTATTTATTTTGGTGTTAAGATATCCTTTTTGTTAATAGTGGTAATGAATGATAGCTTCATGTTTTCATTGTACTTACCTTAGTAAAAATGCAAGTAAAAAACTCTATGTTAGTCTCCAAAATTATCTTGAAAATTTAATTGTACATGAAAGTCCAATGTCTGGAAAAGTCAAAAAGTCTCTTCCAAATTAAGATTCTGTAATGCAAAAATAAAATAATGAAGAACTCTATGAATTCATTTTCCCTATTCAGGTACTGGACATGAAACTGAATAAATAGAAAACTATTGGTTGTTAGGGCAGGAGTTCCTCCATTTTCAGCCCCCCAAAGCATCTGAAATTCCCTCAAGGAATGTAATAAAATTAACTAATACAACATAGCTTCTGAAGTCAACTGCCTAAGCTCTGACATTTACCAATTGCATTATCTTGGTCAAACTACTTAACCCACTTTGTGCCTTGATTTCTTTAATCATAGAATGAAGATAATAATAGTGTCTACATCACAGGGCTGTTGTGAATATTAAATCAGCTACTATCTGAAGATTTCATCATCACTTTTTCAGCATCATAAACTGAAACTCTGTACCAATTAAACAATAACTACCCCTTATCTCATTCCCTGGGCTTCCCTAATGGCTCAATGATAAAGAATCCATCTGCCAGTGCAGGAGATGTGGGTTCACAGGCTCGACTCCTGAGTCCGAAAGATCCCCTGGTTAAGGAAATGGCAATCCATTCCAGTATTCTTGCCGGGAAAATCCCATGGATAGAAGAGCCTGGGGGGCTACAGTCCATAGATGGCAGAGTTGGACACGACTTACCAAGTAAACAACAACAACCCCATCCCCCAGCTGCTTGGTAAACACCATTCTACTTTTCATCTCTATGACTCTGACTAATCCAGGCACCTTAAATAAGTGAAGTTATACAATATTTGCCTTCTGTGTCTGCCTTACTTCAGTTAGCATAGTTTCCAGGTTTTACTCATGTTTTAGTATGTATCAGAACTTTTTAAGGTTAATAATATTCACCTCTATGGATATACCACATTTTGTTCATTTATCAATAAAAACTTGGGTTGTTTCCACCTTTTGGCTATTGTCATATTACATATCCTTAATAAATTACTTGAATTATTCTGTAAAATAAAACTTACTACGTTTGAGAGGATCTTATATGCAAGACACAAAATCAAACAAGAATTTACTCTGTTTCATATCTCATCACCACCAAATAATTGGACTGTGTTGATAAAATTACTGTGATGGGCTTCTCTGGTGGCTCAGGGGGTAAAGAACCTGCCTGCAATGTGGGAGACCTGGGTTCAGTCCCTGGGTTGGGAAGATCTCCTGGAGGAGAGCATGGCAACCCACTCCAGTATTTTTGCTTGGAGAATCCCCATGGACAGAGGAGCTTGGCATGGTATATAGTCCATGGAATCACAAAGAGTTGGACATGATTGTGTGACTAAGCACACACCTGTAGTAGGTAATTCATCTTTCTGCAATATCATTGCAAGTCACTTAAGCTCTCTTAATTTCATCATCTGTAGAATAAGAATAATAGACATTAAAAGCAACAAAAGCAAAAATAAACAAGTGGGGTTATATCAAATTAAAAAACTTCTGCACAGCAAAGGAAGCCATCAATAAAATGAAAAGGCAATCTACTCAAATGGGAGAAAATATTTGTGAATCACATACCTGATAAGTGGTTAATATCTAAAAATATAATGAACTCATATAATTCAATATCAGAAAACAAATAATCAGATTAAAAACTGCATAGAACAGTTTTTCCTGAATAGGCTTCCCTGGAAGCTCAGCTGGTAAAGAATTTGTCTGCAACGCAGGAGACTCCAGTTCAATTCCTGGGTCAGGAAGATCCCACGGAGAAGGGATAGGCTACCCACTCCAGTATTCTTGGGCTTCCCTAGTGGCTCAGATGGTAAAGGATCTGCCTGCAATGCAGAGACCTGTGTTTGATCCCTGGGTTGGGAAAGTCCCCTGGAGGACAGCATGACAAGTCACTCCAGTATTCTTGTCTGGAAAATTGCCCCCTGGACAGAGGAGCCTGGCGGGCTACAGTTCATGGGGTCGCAAGAGTTGGACGTGACTGAGGGACTAAGCACAGAACAGCACAGAAGGTAGCACAAGCTTTCCTCAAAGACATACAGGTAACCGGTTAGCAGGTGCATGAGAAGATGCTCTACGTCATTAATCATCAGGAAAATGCAAATCAAAATCACAATGAGATATCACCTCATATCTGTTAGAATGGCTGTTCTCAAAAAGACTAGAAGGAAGTGTTGAAAAGGATGCAGAGCAAGGGAACCCTTCTGCATTGTTGGTGGAAATGTCAACTGGCATAACCACTATGGGAAACAGTACTTAGATCCCTTAAAAAATTGAGAATAAAACTACCATATGATCCAGAAATTCTGTTGCAGTCAGGGAGACCCTTCCCAGGGCCCAAGTGGGCGCTTGTCTAACACTCAGAAATGAACAGTCTGAGGAGACACACATGCTGACAAAGCATGATGCTTTATTGGGCAGGGGCGCCTGGGCAGAGAGCAGGGGGGTAAGGGAACCCAGAGGGGGTAAGGGAACCCAGGGAGGCTGCTCCGTCAGGTGGCTTGCAATTTCGGGTTCTATGGTGAAGGGGTGGGCATGCATTGCTTGGCCAAGATGGATGCCAACAAGGATTTGTGGAGGTGGTAGGACTCAGGACACATGGCCACATGGTGTCTCCTTTTGACCTTTCTCAAATTTCTTCCAGTCGGGGGTGGCTTGTTAGTGCCATGTTCCTCACCAGGCCCTTCTGTTGTAAAATAACTCACACAAATTGTTACTATGGTCCCTGGACAGGGTGGGCAGTTTTAGTCAGTGTGTTTCCTCCAACAATTCTGCTTCTGGGTATTTATCTATTAACTGAAAAAGATGAATGCATCCCAATCAAGACAGCCTTTTGTTACAACAACCGAGATGTGGAAACAACCCAAGTGTCCACTGATGGATGAATGGATTAAGAAACTGTGATATACACATATACACACATACACAATGGAATATTATTCAGCCATAAAAGAACGAAATCTTACCATTTACAACCTCAAGGGTATCATGCTAAGTGAAAAAGTCAGAGAAAGACAAATACTGTATGATCTCTCTTAAATGTGGAATTGTATACGAAACCAAGTGTATAGATACAGAGAACAGACTGGCGGTTGCCAGAGATAGGGGGTGGGAAGTGAAAAAGATGGGTGAATTATGTTGTTTTGTTTTTGGCCATGCTTTGAAGCTTGCAGTCTCTTAGTTCCCCAAACAGGGATTGAATCCCAGCTATCACAGTGAAAACAGAGTCTTAAACTGCCAGGAAGAACAATAAAAGTATCCACCTTATACGTACTACATAAATTTAAATACTATACAATATAAATGCTGTTTTTGTTATTATCTATCAGTTTGCCAGTTCAATATTTCAGGTAGAACGAATAATGTTGGCTGCCCACCCAATGTCCATTTTGTTCCTTCTCCTTCCTAACTACTCCTTTGTTCAAACACCTACTTCTTGTCCTTACAGCCCATGAGATTTATAGATGCTAGCCAAACTCCCAGCTCCAGGAAACTCATGTTAGCCAATAAAATTCCTTATGGTTTAGACCAATTGGCGTTTATCATTTGTTGCTGAAAGCATCCTAACTGGCATAGATCAATCTTAACTTGCAAAGAGAATTAAAACACTAGAAAGACAAATACTGTATGATTGCTGTATGATACAAATGCTATATGATTGCTGGTACTAAAGCTGGATAAACAGGTCCATGGAAAGGGGAAAAAGAAAAAAGGAAGGATGAAAAAATGTTAAGAAAGTGAGTCTTAGATTATGTCTTCAACAAATAACAAATGTATATCATCACCCAAAGTTTAAAACAAAATTTTTGAAGAATGGCAAGGGCTACAGGATGAATGAAGCAGTGTCCTAAATATGTTAAAAATAATAGTACTAGCATGAGGAATATCACACATCCTTACTTCACTGTGAAAAGTGATAATCAGCTAAATAAAGGCAAATTCAGTTCTCTCATCTCTGTAGACAGAAGTGAGGGATGTAATTACTAGCATAAGGGCTACAGAGATCATATGAAGTTAAGGGGAAAGTAACTTGACCATTATACAACTTCTTAGGGATTAAGTAAAATCCCACAATCATGCTATTTCACTTGCCACTGGCTAACTCACTATTATGAAAAAATGTCTGTTTTCTCATTCTACTCTGTTGTAATAATAAAGAATTTCTCTGGTCTTTGTTCTGAGTTCCTGTCACTTGGCCTCTAGGGTAATTTTCTGAATGATAAGAGTATCTTTGTTATTCATAAGCATCTTGGATCACACCCAATTTTATCTAATGACATGGCTCAGGATGGGGCTTAGTTAGCAGAAAGACCAACCAAGTGTTAAGAGGGTTGAGCTTTGAGTCACCTAGACCTTCAGAAAAGGAAGGAAGGAACCAGGAACCTTTCCTGGTTGGTGAACATACTGATATTCTGGAAGGATGACATGCCCTGATTTGGTGGGTAGCAGGGCGTGAAAGCTGTGTCCAGGACCTTCCACAACTTCAATTTTAGCACAATATACTTTTCATACATCAAGTTAAACACTTGGTTTTATACTTCACTATTTGTGTATCTTTCTCTCTCTCTAGTCTGTAATGTCCTAAAGGGCACTGATTGAGTCTTGTTGCTTTTAGGATCCTATAAAACAGGGGGTAGGACATAATCTTTAAAGGAATGATATACCCAGTAAGGATAAGACATAAGGTAGTTAGACCCAATTAGGCCCAAGATGGTAGAAAAGCTGACTTCAGTAGACCTTGAGCCTCACTATAAAACATTTAGCATGTTAAAGACACACCCACCAGCAATAGGACTGTTCTGAGGCTGTCAAAAAAGTGGGTAGTGAGCCAGTTCCTGGAAATCCCCATCTCTTTCCCCAAATAGTTGGAATATACTCTTGTTTCTTAGCCTATGAAATTACCCAATCCATAAAAACCAATCACCCCATATTTTGGGGTAACTCTCTCCGCTGGGATGGACTGCACTCTGTCTATGGCATATGTATCTCTCTAAATAAAACTGCTTTCACTTTACTGTGGCTGGCTTTTGAATTCTTCCTTGAGTAAAGCCAAGGATCCCCACTTGGTGGCCCATCCCAGCAATTCATCCGAGACCTGGGATGTGACTACCCTCTCGTACCCCATTTTTCCTGCAACTACAGGGTTTAGAATGCTGAAGGACTAGGGAAGAACCAAACAGCATTCTCAAGGGGATGCTAATGTGCTTCTTCAGAGTGTGGCTGAGAGTCTTGCTTTTTGGAGCACTCATGATGTTTGCTAGTTTCTAAGCATGATTCTCCAGCCTACTGAAAATACTGGTATCTTTCCCCTTTGCTTAAGTTGGCTGAAATTGGTTTATAATCCTTACAGATGAACTCTGACAGGAGTAAGCAAAAGCAGCCTGTTCTTTCTGTAGTTTTCAGTAACCTTTCCTGGTAGGTAGCCATCTGAATCCTTTCCAGTTTGTATAACAGAAAGATTCAGAATTATACAAGCCTTGCTGCTGCTGCTAAGTTGCTTCAGTCATGTCCGACTCTGTGTGACCCCATAGACGGCAGCCCACCAGGCTCCCCCATCCCTGGGATTCTCCAGGCAAGAACACTGGAGTGGGTTGCCATTTCCTTCTCCAATGCATGAAAGTGAAAAGTGCAAGTGAAGTCGCTCAGTCGTGTCCGAATCTTAGCGACCCCATGGACTGTAGCCTACCAGGCTCCTCCGTCCATGGGATTTTCCAGGCAAGAGTACTGGAGTGGGGTGCCATTGCCTTCTCCAATACAAGCCTTAGTGAATGATAAATAATTCACATTTATACCAAATATTCATGGAACAATCTTGGAAATAAAAATACAAGGAATCCTTCTATGGATTTAACATTTAACTTTTAATGCTAACTTTTACTAAGTTGCAACAAACAGAAATACCAGCTAAGACAGCCAAAGATGAAAAAGTCAAGTGACATCTGACGATTATGATGGGTGTCAAGTGAATGAGACTCTGTACTGAAACGAGAGAGAAATACTTAATACCACTATATTAAGACATATATGAAGAAAAAAAGATAAAAGCAATTATTTTTGTTTGATTTGGCACTGGCCAGGCTTCAGTTGGATCAAGCTATATTCAATTTTATATGCCAGGCTGTAGGAACAAAACAAAACAAAACAACTTGGAGAGTGTTCAGAGAACAGGAACTGATTAAAGGTTTGCTAAATTAGACCTATGAGAAATTGTCAAAAGAACTGGGCATGTTCAGTCAAATGCAAAACATCTGGGCAGGATGAACAATTAAGTACAAGTAAATGAAGAGATGGTTCCCAAGTCTGAGGTTTAGGTTAAACAGCAAGTTGAAAATCATGGGATTAAGAACATAAACCAAAACAGATCAATGTTAAGTGTGGAGTAAATATTGTGAAAACAAACGAAAAAGCTTTAAAGAAAGTGATGAATGGATGTATCTGTCAGAATTCTTCACATACCACTATTAAAACAAATTCAATTTTAGGCTTAAATAATCTAGAAAATGAAAAAAAAACATATTTTGATAGGTTGCATTTAAAAAGTGAAAATATTCAGATCAAATATTTAGAATGTTTTTTAAGAAAAAAATGGTCTACCTGGGAGCCTTCTTTGGGACCCAGGTTTATCAGAAGAGAAGAGAAGCCCTGATACGAAGTGTCTCAGCTCCTGAATGAGGATAATTCCCTTGTGTGTGTTTTTTTGGGAATGGGGGCGGTGTAGAGAGCAGCTTGTCTGGCATCTAGAGGAACCCTCATTAAAGATTCCCCATGGACTTCCCTGGGGGCCCAGTGGCTGAGACTTTGCTCTCCCACTCCACACACCCAATGCAGGAGGCCTGGGTTTGATCCCTGGCCAGGGAACCAGATCCTGAATGCTGCAACTAAGACCCGGTGCAGGCAAATAAGTACTTAAAAAAAAAAAAAGAACAGGGTAAAAAAAGAGACTCCCAGAAATGCCCACCAAGATACATGATTCTCTCCAGATGGTCCCTGTTATTTATCCTTTCTCTTTGTCAAATAGAAACAGTTCCTTCTCTGAAATAACTTCTGCTATTCGGAGGTCTTGTTGGGTAAAGCAAGTAGAAAACTATTTGTTCTCCAGTTTATACCCTTTACTTCTTAAAAAAAAAATAGGATATAATTGCTTTACAATATTGTGTTCGTTTCTACAGTACAATGAACTGGATCAGCCATATGTCACCTCCCTCTTGGACCTCCCTCCAAAAAGACAACCTTCAGAATGGGAGAAAATATTTGCAAATGAAGCAATGGACAAAGGAGTCTCCAGAATATACAAACAACTGAGCTGACCTGCCTCTTGAGAAACCTGTATGCAGGTCAGGAAGCAACAGTTAGAACTGGACATGGAACAACAGACTGATTCCAAAAGGAACCGGAGTACGTCCTCCAGGAAAAGGAGTATGTCAAGGCTGTATACTGTCACCCTGCTTATTTAACTTATATGCAGAGTAAATCATGACAAATGCTGGGCTGGAGAAAGTACAAGCTGGAATCAAGATTGCCAGGAGAAATATCAATAACCTCAGATGATACCACCCTTATGGCAGAAAGTGAAGAGGAACTAAAGAGCCTCTTGATGAAAGTGAAAGAGGAGAGTAAAAAAGTTGGCTTAAAGCTCAACATTCAGAAAACTAAGATCATGGCATCCAGTCCCATCACTTCATGGCAAATAGATGGGGAAATAGTGGAAACAGTGACAGATTTTATCTTTCTGGGCTCCAAAATCACTGCAGACCATGACTGCAGCCATGAAATTAAAGGACGCTTACTCCTTGGAAGGAAAGATATGACCAACCTAGACAGCATATTGAAAAGCAGAGACATTATTTTGTCCACAAAGTCCATCTAGTCAAGGCTATGGTTTTTCCAGTGGTCACGTATGGATGCCTGAGTGTTGGACTACAAAGAAAGCTGAGCGCAGAAGAATTGATGCTTTTGAACTATGGTGTTGGAGAAGACTCTTGAGAGTCCCTTGGACTGCAAGGAGATCCAACCAGTCTATCCTAAAGATCAGTCCTGGGTGTTCATTGGTAGGACTGATGTTGAAGCTGAAACTCCAATACTTTGGCCACCTGATGTGAAGAGCTGACTCATTTGAAAAGACCCTGATGGTGGGAAAGATTGAGGGCAGGAGGAGAAGGGGACGACAGAGGATGAGATGGCTGGATGGCATCACTGACTCAATGGACATGGGTTTGGGTAGACTCCGGGAGTTGGTGATGGACAGTGAGCCCTGGTGTGCTGCAGTTCATGGGGTCGCAAATTGTCGGACACGACTGAGTGACTGAACTGAACTGATGGAGCTCAAAATCAAAGAAAACAAACCACTCAATCAAAAAATGGATGGAAGACCTAGACATCTGTCCAAAGGAGACACATAGATGGTCAAGAGCCACATGAAAAGATGCTCAACATTACTAATCATTCAGTTCAGTTCAGTGGCTCAGTCATGTCTGACTCTTTGAGACCCCATGAATTGCAGCACGCCAGGCCTCCCTGTCCATCACCAACTCCCGGAGTTCACTCAAACTCATGTCCGTTGAGTTGGTGATGCCATCCAGCCATCTCATCCTCTGTCGTCCTCTTCTCCTTCTGCCCCCAATCCCTCCCAGCATCAGAGTCTTTTCCAATGAGTCAATTCTTCACATGAGGTGGCCAAAGTACTAATCATTACAGAAATGTAAATCAAAACTACAATGAGGTATCACCTTACACTGGTCAGAATGGCCATCATAAAAAAAAATCTATAAATAATAAATGCTGGAGAGGGTACGGAGAAAAAGGAACAGTGTTGTACTGTTGGGAATGTAAATTGATACAGCTACCAGGAGTTGGTGATGGACAGGGAAGCTTGGTGTGCTGCAGTTCATGGGGTCGCAAAGAGTCGGACACGACTGAGTGACTGAACTGAACTGACTGTGGAGAACAGCATGGAGGTTCCTTAAAAAACTAAAAACAGAACTACTGTATGACGCAGCAATCCCACTACTGGGCATGTTCCCTGAGAAAATCATAATTCAAAAGGACACATATAAACCCCATTGTACTCTTTACTTCTTAAATACAGAGGGAGATGAAACCAGGAAGTTTGCACCACTTTCTTTTACTTTAAAGTTGTTTTACTAGCCTCATCATTTAGTTTTTAACTTAGATGCAGTCATTCTAACAGTAATCTCATTTAAGTGTTCTTGTTCCCTCTTTAGGTTTGGCACCTGAATCCTGCACCTATTTGTTTGTTTACTACAATTTTGATACCAATTACAGTGTGTAGGTTTTCTGCCCCACCCCATCAATCAATTCTCAGTTACCAATTGGGTGTCCTACTACTTAATTCAGTTCTGACACTATCTACCAGGAGACAGCATCCAATCCCATAGGTTAAGGGTCAGTCCCATCAGGACACCCTCTACCTCAGACACCAGAGATCCCAGTGGTTATCTGTGCTTCTGACTGACTGGCTATAAACAAAAGGTTCTCACAACCCCTTCCCAGGGTTTGATTAATTTGTTCATAGTACCCATGGAAACATTTTACTACTAGGTCTCTGGTCTATCATGAAAGGATTTAACTCCTTCAAAGAGAGCCAATTCTTTCCTTGCCTTATGCCAGTTCCACAGCACCCACTTACAACACACCTGACAAAAGTTAATGATTAATTAATGCACGGTCTCACGATTCTCTTAAACGTAAATGAGCCTAGATTCAAGTTGCAAAAGTAGGTCGCACCCTCAGGTCTGCAGTATCTTTGAAAAAACAAGACCAGCAGCTCTGGTGATAGAATATGCTATCCAATATCACAGGGCAAAGCCCTGACAGGACAGTCTGATGAAGCTGTTAACAATATCAAAAAGGTTCCAGATAGCACTGCAGTGTGGAAGACCAACACTGGAGTGTGATCAGCGGTAAAAAGAAAACCTGGTATCTGTAACATTTAACTCATGACATCGAGGTTAAGAGTGTTAATATGAATTTCATTGTATTAATCTTTTAGTTTATTTGACCACGCCTCATGGCTTGCAGGATCTTACCCAACCATGAATTGAACCTGGGCAGCCGTCAGTCAAAGTGTGGAGTCCTAACCACTGGACAGCCAGGGAATTCCCTTTGTTCAAAAAAAAAAAGTCGGGGTACTGAATCTTAATTTCCTATTGGGCCCTTTTCCCCCCCTAATCTGGCTTCATTATACTGTTTTGATGTCTTCCTGACAGTAATTTTCTTGTTGCTATTATGTTATTACTATGTATGCTTATTGGATAAATAAATCCTTAGGAAGTAGAGAAATGTTTTAAGGATTGAAAATCAAAATAAATACACCTTATTAACAATTCAGGCAAGCAAACAGTTAACTCATTTTTTAAATTAAGACTTTAAATATGAACATGCAGTACATTCACATGGCTTAACATTCCACAGACACAAGAGGACATACAATAGAAGTTTCCCTTTCATGCTGGTCCTGGCTATTCAGTTCCTCCTCCCAGAGACAGTTAATGCTATCATTTTCTTTGGACCATCTTCCTGGGGACAAAAGTACTTGTTTTAAATTTAATAAAAAGATATAGGAAGAGCCAAAAGGTAATTTAGGACTGTTTTCAGTGTTATGCTGTAAACAGCAAATCCAGAGAGATACACCTGTGTTGTGTTTTTCACTACCAAAATGTGGTCAGGGCATTCCTGTTCACAAAAGAAGCTGTGCAACGCTGGACATCTGGTTTTTAAGTGAACACCCCTGAACAACTGCCTACAATCAATTCACTGGCTCCACTGTTGAAGTATAGCCTGTAACTAATGTGTGCCACAGCTACAGAGCAGAGGGGTCAGATAGGCACTTGTCCTTACAGTTCAGGCCAGTGTCACATGGTATTTTAAAAGTGTACACAAGAAAAATCATCTCATTCATGTGCTGGTTCAGATTCAAAGCCTTTGAGAGAAAAATAGAGGCCAAATAATAACCCTGTCTGGTGGCACTTCTCTAGTCTAATTCTATAGCATAAATTCTGGGGTGGAATTTATAAAGATAAAAATTAAAAAAGAAAAGACTGATGGAACAGTTTTATTTTCAATAGCAATGTTTACAACAAATTACAAATTATATCCTTAGTAAATATTTAAACTTAAGAAATAGAAATATTGAATTTCAACTTAAAGTTATATATGGAGGTGAATAGTTTTTCAAATTCTTTTAGAGACACACACATGCCTGAGGATCACTTTCTAATCAATAAATACTGGACTCCCAATCATCTCCACCTCTGTGGGCGACTTTGAGTGAGCACTCCATTCCGGGCTTAAAGCGGGAGGTGGGGGTGGGAGAGACTGATGGGAGGGTGAGACAAAGGAAGGTAGGCAGAATCAGGCCAGCAATGAGTATCTGCTGAAGCCTCTGCCCAGTGTGGCCTTGTGACTACCCTCTCCTAGTGGCTGGAACTGCTGCCATCCTGTCCTTTGTTACAAAACTCACCACCAGGCCAGCAAAGGATGAGGGAGCTGTGAGGATCAGGGGCCTTCAACTCACAACCGAATTACTCCAGGTGACCAGCACAGCCCAGTTCTGCGTTATGACTGAGAAAGTCAGAGCCTTCTCCTTGTTGTCTCTCCCCCGTCCCCTTTCCATTGCCTTTAACCTACTAGAGTGAATTTGGCACTGCTGTGCTCTGCTGACTTCACTCACACTTGAAAATGAGCGTTGACTACCGAGTACAGAAATGGTAAAAACTGGTCTGCCAGGGCTGGAGAACCTGGCAGAAAGGGTATTTTCCACTCTTGGTGAGCTGCATGTACGTTTTCTCCTCAGGTAGACATGGGGGGAACCAAAGATGCTAAGCTTCTCTGTCATCTCACTCTCTCTCACTTTAAGAAATAATCTCAGACAACACTAAAGCGACACGATTCATTTGTATGCAGAGTGCCTAATTTTATTGTATTTTTTTTGAGGGGCTTCTCACACCTTGCTGATTTTAATAACCAGCATTTGTGTCCCATGTTTCACATCAGTGTCTGAGCCAGTGTCTATGCAGTTGGCCATTTCTCCGCAGCCAGGACTCTAGATATAGCAGATTGTTCTCAGGTCTCTGAAGCTTGCTCTGCAGGCGCTGTTTGCTTAGGTCTTATCTCAGAGTGGTGTCGTTCTACAGGGGCTGTTAGACCTGGCCTGGCTGCGTTTGGCTCAGTCTATGGAACTGGCTGCAGCTTGGCCCTTCTTGTTCTCTTTTGTCGTCTTGTAGTTATAACTTTTGGCGAGTAATTTTTTCTTGAACACACATGGAGTGGTCTTTTTACCTTCTTATATATCTTCACCACCTGTTAAGGCAATGGTGAGCCCAGAGGTCATTGGTTGGGAGAAGGGTTGGGGGAAAGGGTGGGGGACTAAGGAGGAGGTTTGTGCCAGGCTGGGGCAGGATTATCTCGGGGTAGGGGAGGGGCAGAGGGTATAAATGGGCAAGAAGAGGAGGCGCTTGGGTAGGGTCATCTCACCTTGCCTCTTGATCCAGGCTGAGAGAGGGTCTTCCTTTTCTTCCACCGCTTGGTGCTTGTGGTTTTTGGCTCCCAAGATTGATCGGTCACTTTTGCCATGTTGAAGCCACTCAGTTGTCTACCTGTCTGCCAGGCCTGCCCTCTGTATATATACCTCTCCCCAGGACAACGAGGAGTCACACCTGTTCTGCTTTGTTTGGTCATCAGGACACTCCCGACAGCCAATGGTGGCTCTGGGGAGCTGATACATCATAAAGGACCACTCCTGAGGGGTAGAGGTGCTGGGGAGGCCCAGACGCCCTGGCTAGAAAAAGTACCCAGTAAAGACTTGCTGCCCCTCCTTGTGTCTCTCTGTTCTGGTTGTACACAAGGCAGAGAGGGGTGTTATCTCTAAGTCATTCCCCATGGGTCATTCTATCGACTCCCACCCTTTACCATCACCTAGTATTTGGATGTCTTAACCTAGGAATTAGGGAATTGGAGGAAAGTGTTTCAGCCATGGTGTCCTTCATTGTCAGTCCAAACAAGAAGTCTTTGAAATACAACTCAGGACAAGATGGGTGTGTGCGCATGTGCGTGCACACTAGGGTCATTCCCCCAAAATAAGATTAAAGTTATGAAATAAGATTAAATTAGGTATCTACCTACCTACCCACCCATGTTTATGGGTACTGTATGTGAATACCTTTGAAGATTGGATGGAAATTCTTGGAATGAAATTAATCTTCAAAGAATCAGGGATTTTTAACTTCAAATTTTGTGATGGCCGATAAGCAGAGATCAGAAGTAGAAGCTCCCCTCCAGACCAGAGCTCACCTTTCTTCCTATCTGTACTGTCCCCTCTACAACAGCAATAATGACAAATCTATGGACAGAAAGTAGATTAGTGACTGATTAGGGCTGGCAGGAGAGTAGACGAAATAGGAGGTGACTGCTAATGGTATGTGACTTCTCTGGGGTGCCGAAAATGTTCTGCAATTAGATTGTTGGGATGGTTATACAACTTTGTGAATATGCTAAAAATCACTGAATTGTTAATATGCCAAAAATCTCTATAGAGTATGATTTATATTAAAATATGACTTTAACCACAATTCTGATTCAAACTAGCTGATAATGCATATTTATCTCTTTCCCCTCAAGAGGCCATAACACAATAATAAAAATTCGTAAAACCACAATATGAAGAGAATGCTAGAGGTCATACATGCCTGAGAAAGTACATTTCTAGAAGAAGGAAAACTTGTGGAGATGTTAGCTACTGAAACAAGAGGGCAGGGAACAGTGCAGCAGAGAAAGGCAGAGTGTGGTTGACGGGACAGCCACACTTTCCGCAGAACCTGGACGTATCTCAGTATGTGGTAGTTTAGTCACTAAGTCATGTCCTGCTCTTGTGACCCCATGGACTGTAGCCTGCCAAGCTCCTCTGTCCATAGGATTTCTCAGGCAAGAATGCTGGAGTGGGTTGCCATTTCCTTCTCCAGGGGATCTTCCCAACCCAGGGACTGAACCTCTGTCTCCTGCTTTGCAGGCAGATTCTTTATCAATTGAGCCAGCAGGGAAGCCCAGTGAAAGGATGAGCACCCTAGAACTCAGAGGACGACCTTGATACTCCTCTACCAGCTATGAAGATGGCTTAGGAATGGGGGAGGGGGGAGGGACTAGGGCAGTAATCTGGTTTTTAATTATTTTGGTTATTATTACTCCAGAAGAGGCCTGCCCACCTGGAGCTAGTGTTCCTTTAAGATCCAGGAGAATAAACTGGCAGTTTATAGGAACAGACTGAGTTGCCTCATTAAAAAGGCTTTAGTGACTGGCACATCCCAAGACAAAATTTGCTTTCACATGGAAAACTTGGTCTACTGCATCAAATAAATTTAACTCTTGCTACAGCTTCACTTTCTTTTACAGATTAAAAGAGATCCAGGCAGCCATGCCAAATTAAATTAAATTTTAAACTTCCAACAAAAGAAATCAGCCATATTTGCCAAGATTCTAGAGGGTAAACCTATATACAATGGGTGGGAATAACATGGGGAAAATGTCTGGTTTGGTTAAAAGAAATAACTTCCTAACAATTAGGGGGAATTCAAAAGTAGAACAGACTACTCTGTGAGGTAACAAATCTCCATTGATTGAGAACCTATGTGCTGATCAATGTTATATAAAACAACCATTAAGACTCGTAGCTCCACTCAAGGTTAGTTTCAGCATATGTTGGGGAAAAGAAGAGTTTTGTCTTAATGTCCTTCTGAGTTCTCTATCAAGTAATCGCTCTTTAGCTTCCCAAAGACTTCTCTGCGAGTACCTAGACTCAACTCACTCCCTAGAACTGGAGGTGGAGTCCTCACAACAGAACCCATCCCCTCACAATCACGCCAGAGGAGGTATGAGAGAGGCAAGCCTTTTTTTTTTTTTTAGGGTCAAGATCTTTATTTCCTGATTTAAAAAATTGTCCCTGGGAGAATGGCATTGAAACATGTATACTATCATGTAAGAAACGAATCGCCAGTCTAGGTTTGATACAGGATATAGGATGCTTGGGGCTGGTGCACTGGGATGACCCAGAGAGATGACATGGGGAGGGTGGTGGGAGGGGGGTTCAAGGTTGGGAACTCATGTACACCTGTGGTGGATTCATGTCAGTGTATGGCAAAACCAATACAGTATTGTAAAGTTAAAAAAAAAAAATTGTCCCCATCACAGACTTCCTAGGTTCTCTTGTACCTTTGTCCCATTGGCTCCTGACTGGCTCCACATGGCTCCTTTCTTCCCACTGCCCACCCATCAACCTGAGTTTGACAGATCAATTCGATTTGTCCTTCCAACCTGTGGGAGCAAGGATTGGAATCTTCTGGCAGGTGGAGAGTTCCTCAATAGCCAGTGTTTAAGCCTAGTTCATCACTCTTTAGTTCTGCTTGCTCTTGGCTTTGGGGGCTTTGGCATCCAGTATGCTCTGGGCATGAGCAAGTTGCTTTATAGAATCCAGTATGAGGAGTCCAGGCAGCACCAACCACAGGGCATTCAAGAAAACAAAGTAAAACCAGAAGTAGAGTGGGTGGCCCAGCTCCCCGTGCTGGAATCCATCATGGTACTCTGTCAGGAAATAGAGCACATCTCCATATACCTGACCAACAGAGACCACAAGCTGTAGGACAAAGCGGAGGGGTTGATGGCGGAGAAAAGCAATCACCACCCACAGGCTGAGTGGTCCCCACAGGTAAGCCGTGACAGTCTCCATGCATATCATGAAGTTATCATTCAGGATGTATCGGCTGTCTCCCTTGGCATACTCTTTCCAGAGTTGAGATAAGATGGCTTGGTCTCCGAGAAGGTCCGCATGGTAGAGGCTGAACCAGCCCTCAATCACCAAGTGAATGAACCCACATACTGCAAACCAGCACAGGGACAGTCTCCGCCAAGTCCCCAGTGGGACGACCGCAGCACGCCCTGACAACAGCCATGTGGCCACAACTAAGACTCCAGAGACGGAGAATAGGCCAGCCAGGATATGCCAGGTGGGGCAGTCATTAGGCACAAAGTTGTCTAGTCTCAGATGCCGAGGCCAGTAGGGGTGCGTGGGGCTGGTGTTGGTGGTCATGTCTTTGTAGGTCAATAGCGTGTTTGCAGAGGCCTCTCCCACAGGCTCCTGGGTCTCACTAAGATTCCAAGCCTTCTTTAAAAAAAAAAAAAAAAGTGTTTTTAGTTTAAGTTGAATGGTTTTATTGAGCGTTAACAAAAAAAAAAATTTTTTCCCCCTCGTTTGTGCTTCTGTACATGTGGTAAAATGTCTTCAAAAGGGATATTCACTGGGAGTAAGTTGACTGTAGTACATAACCAGAATGTTTCTCTGCCTTTTTTCTCCATGGCACTGACTTTTTTTTTTACAAGTCTGTTATCTTGTAGAATAATCTGCATTTTTAATTTTCTTTGTGATTTCATTTCAGATGGTCACTTCCTCAATAATACAAAGACCTAGGAGAAACTCTGAAATTACTTTCCTCACAGGCTTATTAAATTCTAAAAAGGTTAATTTCTTTCCAGGATTGGTCTGGGGGTTGAGGGGCTATGGTAGTTCTAGGGATAAAAAGAGAAACCAGATACATTCCCTTTGCTGAGATGCTGAAGCAGCAAGGTCGGCCCACTGGCCTGGCTCTAACACAGTTAGTGGCTTCGGTGGTCTACTTTCTCCACCTCTGCTGCACTCATGAACCCGGGTTTCCCTTCTTCCACTTTTAATCCCCAGCAAACAATTCCTCACATGGCTGTGAGTGAGGCTTTATGAAATCAGATCCCCCAGTTTTGTTTTTTTTTTAAACAGAGTTTGTGAGGTCTAGTCCTTACCTACCTTTTGAACTTCAGCCTGTCCTCATTACATCCTATATACAGATATTTATTTACAGGTACACAGATATTTATTAAGTCATACACAAATATTTCTGCAGTGCCTAATTTAAAATACATTGTTCTATATTATTTTAAAAAAATGTATCTTCTTTGTTGCTGCACTAGGGCTTTCTCTAGTGGTGAGTGGAGGCTCCTCTTTGTTGCGGTGCGCAGCCTTCTCACTGCAGGGGCTGTTCTTGTGGCAGAGCACAGGCTGTAGGCACGTGGGCTCAGCAGCTGCGCTGGGTGGCCTCTAGGGCATTCGGGCTTCCGTAGCTGAGGCACACAGGCTCAGCAGTTGTGGTGCACGGGCTTAGCTGCTTCGTACTATGTGGAATCTTCTCAGATCGGGGACTGAATTCATGTCCCCTGCACTGGCAGGCAGATTCTTAACCCACTGTGACACGAGAGAAGTCCTAAAATATAGTTTTAGACAAAAGAGAAAGATCTTTTCCTCATAGAACTTAACATGCTTTTGTTGCTTGAACAAGCTCAGCTCCCTCCAGAGCCCATCTCAAGGGCCTTTGCCCAAGCTCTTCCCTGCCTAGAATGTTTTTCTTTCCACTTCCCATTCCTTTTCTTACTGTTCTATTTAGTTTCTCTACTTGTGCAGTAGAACTCCATTTGTTTCTTTCACAGCTTATACCAGGAAGTGTGTGTGTGTGTGTGTGTGTGTATAAAGAGGTTTCTTTGTGTGTAATCCATCTATTCTGTAAAGCTGGATCACGTTCACTTAGTTTGCCAGGCAGAATAGCAAGAGTTGGACATGACTTAGCGACTAAATAACAAATATACTTCAAACTTTTCATGACTGTTAGCATATCATAGGGTTTCAATAAGCACTGGCTAAAAGAGTAAATCATGATTTATGTGTTATCAGATTGACCACCTGACATATCTTGATCTTAAAAAAATTAGTCATCTAATAAACGCTTTGAATGTAAAAAGTGTAATTCTGAGTCTCCAATGCTATCCCCTTTCTATATGGTGCTAATTTTTATAACAAGGTAAGCATATAAAAAGTATACATAGTTTCAAATATTTATCAGCTTACAGCAATATGATTATAAGTCATGGGTGAGGGAAAAAATAACCAGATACTCAACTGGACAGACAGGTTTTTGAGTCCAAAGGTAGCAAAGGTGTAGTTAAATGAATAGAGAGCAAAACCAAAAATTATTAAAAGAACTAGGGTAAAAGCAGAGAAAGGGGAGTCTCTTAATGAGAACAGAGGACATTATATCCTTGACTAAGAAGATACAGGTCGCAGACTGCTGTGCTGGTCATAAACGAGGGGACCACATTAGAGACAACAGATATATTCTTATATTCCAATTACCCTGTGGGAAAGCAACTTCAGGTATAGGCCCTATGATCACAGGTCAGTAGCATATTTTTTTATTCCTATCACTTAAATTCCTATTCATCCTGCTAACATTACACAGTGAATATAAAATACACATTCACAAAATACAGAACTTCCAGGCTAGATATAAGAATCAAAGATTTAAAACATCAAAAGTTGGGCTACCCTGGTGGTCCAGTGGTTAAGCATCTGCCTTCCAATGCAAGGAACATCGGTTCAATCCCTGGCCCAGGAAGATCCCACACACCAGGAAGCAATTAAGTCCCTGGGTTACATATACTGATGCAGCGCAACTACTGAAGCCCGCGGGCTTAGAGCCTGTGCTCCCCTACAGAAGTCACCACAGTAAGTTCGCACACCACAGCAAAGAGTAGACCCTGCTCCTAGCGCCAGGAGCAAACTCAATAAAACTAGCGGAGCAACAAAGACCCACCACATCCTTCCAATCTTAAAAACAAAGGTCTATAAAGTATTCTTTGATGGAGTAAACTGCATAATTATTGTATAACGGGCTTCCACATAAGAATTCATTTGAAGAAAGAATTCTTTTAGAAAGTCTGACAACTACTTATCTAAAGGACAGTAGAACTATTACAATGATACAGATTTTTTTTTAAAGTAGCATTTCAAAGGGCTATTATATATTTGTATAAGGCCAAAAATTATCAAATATTCCATGTCCCATAAAGATCTAAAATGCCCAAAATATAATATACATAATATACTTTGTACTGACATAATCATTACTCAATGTATTGCTGACTTTTGGATCTTGCTGACCTATAAACAGGCTTCAAATGGATAATTTTTTAGTGTATCATTTCTGACCTTAAAAACTGTGTTTTGGAACCTCAGGCAAGTGACTAACATATGTCATATATAAAAAGGACTGGTTGTACTTAGTACTTGAAGATTATGTAGCTAGAATAAGGCATGTTTTACCTGCAATCCTCTTGCAATTATGATATAGTATTAAACTGTTCACAGCTATGACTTCTTTTGGTAGGATCCTGTTTCTGATTTTAGTTTCACTTCTGCCTAATGGGATTAAATACTTTTCTTAAATATAATTTTTTCCCCTAAAACTGCTGCAAAATTATCACCGTATCTGTTTTGAGCTACAGGTATTTCCTAATTCCTTCTGCCTTTAACATAAACTATACCAAACACAAATGAAAGTTATTTGCAAAGTTTAATGTTTTAAAGAAGGAAAGTACTGGAAGTCAATAAATCAATTCAACATAAGTAAATTATTGAATCCTGAGACTGAGTAATTATAGGACATAAATAATTTGAAATCTTAAATATAAACCAACTCTTTTATTGCTTCTCATAATCTAATCAAGGCCTCTCAACTTTTTTAAAATAAATTTTTATTGGAGTATAGTTGTTTCACAAAGTGTTAGTTTCTGCTGTACAGCAAAGTGAATCAGCTACATTATATCTGCCCTTATTGGATTTCTTTCTCATTTAGGGCACCACGGAGAATACTGAGGAAGTTCTATATAGTAAGTTGTCATTAGTTATGTTTTATATGCAGTAGTGTATAGAGCCTCTACACTTTCTGATCACATAGCATGTACTCATTTTCTAGGGCTGCTATAACAAAGTGGCCCACTCTACTGCAATAATATAGGGCTTCCCTGGTGGCTTAGAGGTTAAAGCATCCACCTGGAATGCAGGAGACCCGGGTTCGATCCCCGGGTTGGGAAGATCCCCTGGAGAAGGAAAATGGCAACCCACTCCAGTACTCTAGCCTGGAGAATCCCATGGAGGGAGGAGCCTGGTAGCTTACAGTCCAAGGGGTCGCAAAGAGCTGGACACGACTGAACGACTTCACTTCACTTCTACTGTAATATGGAGGCTTCCCTGGTGGCTCATATGGTAAAGAATCTGCTGGCAATGCAGGAGACTAGGGTTCAATCCCTGGGTTAGGAAGATTCCCTGGAGAAGGCAACGGCTATCCACATTAGTATTCTTGCCTGGAGAATTCCATGGACAGAGAAGCATGACTGGCTACAGTCCACAGGGTTGCAAAGTTGCACGACTGAGTGACTAACACTGACACTAATATGACCTCATCTTGACCAGTTACATCAGTAATGACTCTATTTTCAATTGAGGTCACATTCTGAAATACTAGAGGTTAGGATTTCAACATAAATTGTGTGTGTGTGTGTGTGTGTGTGTGTGTGTGTGGTGGTGGGGGGACACAATTCAGTCTCTAACATACTGTAATACATATATATTTATTTAGAAATTATTTACATTCAGTCCTGCAGAAAGAATTATATATACCGTAGTCCTTATACAATTAGAAAATCTGAAAAGACCCAGGTCAAATATACATATGAATAGTAATCCTTCCTTTATGAACCCTAACAAGCTGTGTTGCACATTCTGTGGATTACATGCAGCTCACCAGTTTCAAGGATAGCATCATCTCTTCGGCTTGGTGCCTCCTACCTTCTAACATCTTCCCTCTGCTTCCTTAGCCTGCCTCTTCTGTCACCTTCCACATACCTGGCGTTCCAACCAATCTGAAGCATTTGCATGAGCTAGACCCTTTCTCTGTTCAACAACTCTGCACACGGTGTTTCCTATTGTTGAAATGTGCTCATTCTCTTCACTTCACATGAACACATAGTGAACTCCCAATCATTTTCTGAAATTCAGCTCAAATGTCATCTCTGGAAAGCTTTCACAGACTGTTCTGGGCAGCACAATGCACTTTTCCAGGGCACGTTGTTCATATCTCTATTATTGTAAATTTCTATTTAATATACATGTAACACACACATATATTTAGATTGAACTGATATTTGAACATTCTGACCTAAAAAAACGACGCAATTTCATGTGGTTCAACTTAATACTTGACAACAAATCCACTGAGAGTATGGACTGTATTTTTCATTTTTATATTTCCAGTGACTATAATGGAGTTTGACAAAAGCATATATATCCTTAGTACATGCTTCTTGAAATTAAGGAAAGGCTTAGACACACATTCCATTTTCAGATTTTACTGTTCAAGAATGGGTAGATATTGACTTGATCCTATATGAGTTTCATTGGGTTTATTTAGTTTAATAGTATTTTAAGTTACTTTCCCTTGCTTTTGTATCTCTGTATATGGAGAAATCTCTTCAAGAGAGACACTCATTTTTTAAAAAACAGAAGAAGCTATGTAAGTTTTGTTTGAAGCCAATACAAAAACATTTCACAACTTTACTGTTTTACTTTCAAAATATTTTTATGCTTTTGAAAAAAAATAATTAATCATAAAAAGGAATATAAACAGGAGAGCTAAATAAAGATATTAGTTGTATAAAGTAAGTGTGGTATTTTAAATCCCAACAATATTTTAGTAATAGCTAATATAAATCTAATTTTAGAATGTCAAATTTTTCACATTATTTGGTTTGTAGAAAAGCTGTGATAACTGAAATAGCATTTAAGTATTGCATGGAGAGTTAAAAGGCAAGGTATGGAGAAGTGTTCAGCTAGAGTTAGGAAGAAAGACGTGGTGAAGCCTGGGAGAAATTAGCAGGAAGTGAGACACAGATAAACATTTTCCCTGCTTCCTCATTAAGCACTTAAGTTAACAAAATACATGCAGTGAGTCTTCAGCATGCCAAGGCAGTCAAGAGCAACACAGCTCAGAGTCTGGCTCTCATCCACTGTAGAGACTCTTCTCCTTTTATGGCACTTCATGTTCCTTATACTCAAATTAAAAAAAACTTGTTGCAGAGAAAACCACATTAAACATGTCATTATTTCATGTCTTCTTCTAAGTGCTCTTTCCTCAGCCTCAAGTCTTTTTCCATATTTTTGCCTTCTAATTTTTAAAAATTCAGCTCAAATATCATCATTTCTGGGATTTTCTCCCTCACTTCTCCAGCTAAAGCTGATGATCTGTCTTGTGCATTTTCACTGTATCCAGTGCATGCCATCATTGCATTCTTTTAACCACAGCGTGATAATTTAACTGTTGACATTTATCTTCTCAATTATATTACCACACAGTGCTGGGGACACTAGATACTTACTGCCATTTGTTACATAAATAAATTAGTAAGAAATGAAGTGAGAGTCTGGAATAACAAAGCACTGATGAAAAGCTTATTTGGAAACAGAAATTGTGACTACTGAGTGAAGTCCGGCTTGTCTATTGCTATATTCCTAGCATTTAAGTCTACTGCTTGGTACCATGTGGGTGCTTTGCAGGTTCTAGCAGGGGAGTGTAACTACTCATATACCCCTGACCAAAGAATGGTCTTCTTTACTAGGGAAGGTGGTTCTCTTTGAGTGTGCAGCTTTGGGAGGGACACGCATGGAGAGATGAGGTGGGAAGCGGACACTTGCCTGGCTAGTCAGATCAGCTGAAACAACCTTGGCAATTGAAGGAGTGATAGATGTTGCAGCCAGATTGCCTTCAGAGCCTGTAAGTATGCACTAACTAAATACTTAACACACATGGAAAATAAGAAAAAGCAGACTATCTAATAATGGAAGGTAAATTGAAGAAGGGCACCCGTAAACAAGTAGTAAGAGAAGTACCTCTAGTTTAAGAGGTAGTTATATCAAGGAATAAAGAAGCTGTAAAAAACAATAAGATCATTGATGAGCAAAATTTTTTTAAAAAAGTTACTAAATATAAATATGAACTGGGGGAAGAGTCAATATAAGTTCATGTAAATATGATTTATGCTTTCAATTAGAGTGGTCAAAGACATTAGCATGCCCACATAAATAAAAATAACACTGTTCTTTACATCTGCAAAATACGCTGTATCTTTTGCCACTAATGTATTTATGTTTTCCTGCTTAATGCCTCTACCTTGGGCATCAAAAGTCTTACTTAACCTCCAAAGGGAGTTAGCTGTTCATTTACAAGCATATCATACCACTCACGTCCAACCCTTTGCGATCCCAGGGACTGTAGCCCGCCAGGCTCCTCTGTCCAGGGAATTCTCTAGGCATGAATACTGGAGTGGGTAGCCATTCCCTTCTCCAGGGGATCTTCCCAATCGGGGGATCGAATCCAGGTCTCCCACATTGCGGACGGATTCTTTACTTTCTGAGCCACCAGGGAAGCCCATGACGGCATACCTGTACTTTATACTGGTGCTGCATTATTTTAGGATTGCTTTCCTATGATATACTGAAGCACTTAACTTGGTATCATCATCAAACAATATTTAAGAGGACCTGTGTACCTCTAATACTGATGCCCATGTACTGACAGTCCAATGTGAAGAAACAGAAATCACTGAACGTCTTTATCACTCACACTTTTCACATATCAAGGTAATGGGCAAGCTATGCTGGTAGAGTTTGTAAACTCAGATGGCAAGATAAAGACTACAGGACAAACTCGACCCAAGCTTACAAGAAATATACACATGGAGAACTTACCATCTTTGCTTGGCACTTGGACTTGTCCATCTACGCTGGCAAGGTTTCATGCCTTGGTATTCAAGGTTTCCAGGGACCTGATTTGTACCTTCTTTTTCTGTCCTCTCTCACTAACTCCCAGTGACATTATTTTAGAACTTAGTGTTTTCTACTCATTGGAATCAAACACAGGGACTAAACATGAGAAAGACTAGGACAAAAATCCTAAAAATAGCAATTATAATAGACTTAATTAGACCTTGTGTTGGATTTAAAAGTTAACTTTAAAGTGGGCATTTTATGGTTTTTTATTTTTTATTTTTAGTTTAGCTGTTTTAGTTATGCATCTATTTTTTAATCTGATGGTACACAGAAGCAATAGTTCATCTGACCGGAATCAAGAAAAGCCAGCAGTGGCATCTGAGGCAAGATACATGCTGCTTCATGGCTCTGTTCATTAAATATTCAGAAAAGCTTTTCAAATTAGAATCTGTGAAACTGAAAAGTGAAATCACTTTATGGCAGGCGAAGGTTCGCAGTTTTCTGGCCCTACTGACACACGCACAGACCGCCCTTCTGTGGGCCATCTCCTCCGGGAATCTGTCAGGCCTGCTTCAGGGTGCTCAGGTTACCCAGCTCTGTTACTGAGTCATAGAGTGTCTTGAGGGTTCAAGCCACTGTTTTTATAGATCTGTTTGTCCACACTCTCTCCCACTCTCACTTCCTCCCCTAAAAATATTCTTGGCCTCGTAGGAGATAAAAGCACTTGTGTCTACCAGCAACCAAAGAAACACTGCATCTTTTCTGAATGTGTTATTTCCTAAACATAATAAAATGGCATGATCAAAGTTTAGATTTAAAAGGCTTTTTTAAAGATGTTTTAAGACTTCTGTCTCCTCTTACAAGATAGGATACATTAGAAAATCGGTTCAGTGTCAGAATATGGAATTCCAGTTCAGTTTTGAAAAACACCTTGGAAGGATTTTCAAAACATAGGCTGACATGAAATGTTCACAAACATGAGGTTTACACAAGACACTAAGTAAACATCATCCCCCTACCTACAGTGATGGTCTGAAAGTGTGGCTGAAACTTATGAAGCAGACCACAGTTACTCTGGAGGTGAAGTTTTCCTGTTCAAGAACAAAGCAAAGGATAAGTGGCAAAGGAAACTCATGAACTGGATACAGGGTTGGGTTTCCAATCTAGAAATTCTATGAGTTTATCACCTCTATTTACACCTCTTTGCCACACTTAGGTTTCAAGGTTATACTATATACCTTATGCTCTACTCACCAATTCTTAGCTAAAAAGTTCCCTCTTTTCAGAAAACTGACTAGTACTACAAAACTTATGCTTTCCTTTTCAGAGATTTACAGCACTGAGTAAGGCTCCTGTCATACATTTTACAGGCTTCCTACCCTTTTCTTAAAAATAAGCATCAAAGTGATCTGATGTCTTTCCAAACAAAAATTCTGGCAGCAAAATTAATCTCCTGAGACATTATGGATGGTTTTCAGTTACTCTATTTGGCCCCTTTTCTTCTTTCTACATTCTTCCTGCTTGGTGGTTGCTGCTGGCTCTCCCAATGAATCCTTTAAACAGAGGGCACTCTCTCATCTACAATTATCAGCTTCCCCCAAACTTAAGAACATACTCAAACTGTAAAGACTACGATTGGGCAAGCAGTTTAAGCCACATTTGTTGTAAAATGATATTAATGGTTAAGAGTTCAACTTGCCTACAATGTTGAGTAAGTAAAATATGGGCTGAAAGTTTTACATTTTGATAGTTGAGGGTCTTTCTTTATCCTCACATCCAAGTTTCAGGCAGGGAGAAAGCGGGAAGGGCAAAGAGGCTAAATACCCTCTCGTACTCTTAAATAGCTGTCCTGAAAGCCTTGCCCAGACTTCCAAAACGTCACTGTATCCCTAGGAATAAGGAAGGTTGGGCGGTCTACGCTTTTTTTTTTTTCAAACTAGGCACATTGCACCTGAATGAAATGAAGTTAGGATAGTAAGGAAAAAAGGGGAACAAATATTAGCCATCTCTACTACAGCCATACTGAATTTGAGGTGCTTTTGACATACCTGTGGAAGATGCTGAAGTGGTTACAAACACAAGAGGACCAGGAGGTTTACAGATATACATTGGGGAGCTGTTACTATAAAAATAATTTACCAACTTTATGACCATTTTTGTCCCTTGGACTGCAAGGAGATCAGACCAGTCAATCCTAAAGGAAATCAACCCTGAATATTCACTGGACAGACTGATGGTGAAGCTGAAGCTCCAATACTTTGGCCACCTGATGCAAAGAGCCCACTCATTAGAAAAGACCATGACGCTGGGAAAGACTGAAAGCAGGAGGAGAAGGGGATGACAGAGGACGAGATGGTTTGATAGCATCACTGACTCAATGGACCTGAGTTTGAGCAACCTCCGGGAGATGGTGAAGGACAGGGAAGCCTGGCATGCTCCAGTTCATGGGATCTCAAAGAGTCGGACACGACGGAGTGACTAAACAAGAGGAACAATGTGAGGGGAAAAAAAAGACCCTCAAATTGAAACTTGAGAGTCTCTAGAGGAGGCACCTATAAACTATCATGAGAAGGAGCTGATATAATGAGCCTGAAATGTTCTTGAGATACACAAGTGAATAGTGGCAGTTCAATTTGAATGAAATTAAGATCATGGCATCTGGTCCCATTACTTCATGGCAAATAGATGGGGAAACAATGGAAACAGTGGCTGACTTTATTTTTGGGTGCTCCAAAATCACTGCAGATGCTGACTGCAGCCATGAAATTAAAAGGCAATTGCTCCTTGGAAGAAAAGTTACGACCAACCTAGACAGCATATTAAAAAGCAGGGCCATTACTTTGCCAACAAAGGTCCGTCTAGTCAAAGCTATGATTTTTCCAGTAGTCATGTATGGATGTGAGAGTTGGGACTATTAAGAAAGCTGAGTGCCGAAGAACTGATGTTTTTGAACTGTGGTGTTGGAGAAGACTCTTGAGAGTCCCTTGGACTGCAAGGAGATCCAACCAGTCCATCCTAAAGGAAATCAATCCTGAATGTTCATTAAAGGACTGATTTTGAAGCTGAAACTCCAATACTTTGGCCACCTGATGCGAAGAACTGATTCATTTGAAAAGACCCTGATGCTGGGAAAGATCGAAGGCGGGAGGAGAAGGGGAAAACAGAGGATGAGATGGTTGGATGGCATCACTGACTTGTGGACCTGAGTTTGAGTAAACTCTGGGAGTTGGTGATGGTCAGGGAGGTCTGGTGTGCTGCAGTCCATGGGGTTGAAAAGAGTTGGACATCACTGAGTTACTGAACTGAACTGAATTTGAATAATTCTCCCCTGATGTCCCCATATCCATCCTCTATTTATTAAAAAATTGTATTTTGGATACTATGAAAGTAGTGACAGTGTTAGTCACTCAATCATATCTGAGACCCCACAGACTATAGCCCTCCAGGCTCCTCTGTCCATGGAATTCTCTAGGCAAGAATACTGGAGTGGGTAGCCATTCCCTTCTCCAGGGGATCTTCCCAACCCAGTGATTGAACCCAGGTCTCCTGCATTGCAGGAAAATTCTTTACCATCTAAGCCACCAGGGAGTTGTATACTATACGGCTAAACAAATGCTGTTTGGGTATTTTAACTTTTTCATGTAATCCAATCTCGTAATAAATTGTCTTTTATTTTTTTAAGTTATTTTAATTATTTCTATACGCAACAACTCTACTTATAACATATGGTATATCTCAACCCTGGGACCTCAAATAGGTTCTTTTCTACTTCTTAAGAATGATTGTAATCAGGGTGAGGGAGAGGATTTACATAATCATCACAGTCTAGTGTTGATGGATGCCTGAGAAATTAACAGTGAATCTGTGGATCACTATGTTCTCTTGTCATATATTTATATGGATGCAAACTTGGTAACAATCTTATTTGTCAACAGAAAAGGCAATAATGTAATGTTATACAGCTTAATAAGTTTCCTGTTCTATAGTTAATTCCAATAGTTCTTTTAACAGGTTGGGTGTGGAGGGATGCAATGGTTGTCAATAGTTGTTTTTTTTTAACTTTAGTAGTATAACAGAAGGCTTTCAGATGAATACAAAGAAACTGGTCTTAGATATTATGTTTTGTTCCAGTTCAAAAAACTTTTTGAAGTTTATTCAGAGTTGCTTAACTGCCAGGATTCTGAAGATAGTTACACAAGGATCAAAACTGACCCTCTGAGTCCTATTTACTACTCTATTATCCAAATATACCTTTTCTGCTAAAAGACAAAACTATGTCAGTATTTTTCTTAGAGTTCTGACCTTCCTTATATGAGGTAAACCTCCATAAAATCTCACGGTATACACTTGGCATTGTTTGACCTATTCAGATCTGCAGCTAGAGCTATTTTGTACTTTTGGAAATGAGCTATAGAAAGGTATTCTGAGTTGTATAAATTTTCAATGCATCAGTGTGCTAATACATTGAGAAAGAGTGAAACATTTACTAAGAAAGTCACAATGACTGAAATGCACATGTAGGTATAATCAGATTAATCAGAAAGCTAAAATTTTTTTACTGCTTTGTGTATATACCATTGCATCATCATAGAACTATTCTATCAGTTCCTGGTGAACAACTAAGTTGGTTAATCAAAATTCAGGCTGAGTCATTAATTGATTTATCCATTCAATAAACATTTGGTGAGTGTCTAATGCATATAAGGCATTTTGCTAGAGCCACAACATAGAGTACTAATTACTATATGATCATGATATTGCTGAATGGCAGAGATACATTAAATAATATATAAAAGTGAATAAGAAAGACATGCTCCTTATCCCCAGAGAGCTTACTGTTTACTGAAGGAGACAGATGATAAAAAGGTAACAATTGTAAAATAGATATAATATGTGATAGAAAGAGAATGCTATGTCAGAAAATAATGAACAGAGGAAGGCCTGTCATGACATCTGAAAGAAGGGAGTTGGGGTGGGAGGGAGGAACCATTCCAGGCAAGGAAACAGCCTGGGCCAAGGGTCTGAGGCAGGACTGGGAATGATCAGGGATCAAAGAGAAAGTCGTGTGATTGATGTAGCAGGAGCAAAGGTGAGTGCGGAAGAGATGTTTACCCTTTCACATGGTATAAAGGTACAAATCCACATCCTAAAGCCAAGAGTCTGCAAAGTATATATTGCAGGTCAAATCTATCCTGCCTGTTTTAATAGTTTTACTGGAACACTGCCCTGCCCATTCATTTATATATCGTTTATGGTGCTTTTGTGCAACAAGCAGTAGTTGCTACAGAGAGATGCGGAATGCAAAGCCTAAAATATTTACTATCTGGCTCTTTACGGAACAAGTCTGCTGCCTCCTGTACTAAGTGTGGAGTAAATTAGAACTGACAATATGAAAGTTGAAAAGGTCAGGCTTTCCTAAAGCATAGAACCACTCTTTATAACTGCTCAATGCTGATTCACATAAGAAAGACACATAAAGATGAGCAGGTCAGTGTTATAGAGGTAGGGCTTTAAGATGTCCATTCCAGAAGGGTAGAAGAGATGTCTTTAAGATTAATACAGGGTTTCATAAAGCACAAGGACCTTTTATCCAAGGGGGTCAAGAACCTGGACAAGGCCCGAGGATAGTATAACTGCAAAGTAAAAATGCAGTTAGGCTCAGGAGTACTGGAGGACATTATATAAAGAAAAAAACTGATTCTTGCTGACACACTAAGCACTGCTAACATATATTTATTAAAGCTGGAAGTTTGCATGTATTTCTTTGCGTGCCTCTGTGCTCAGTCACTTCAGTTGTGTCCAACTCTTTGTGACCCCCTGAACTACAGCCGCCAGGCTCCTCTGTCCATGGGATTCTCCAGGCAAGTACACTGGAGCAGGCTGCCTGCCATGCTCTTCTCCATGGGGTCTTTCTGACCCGGGATTGAACCCACAGCTCCAGCATCTCCTTCATTACAGGCAGAGTCTTTACCCACTGAGCCACCTGAGAAGCCCATATATTTGCTTAGCATCTATCATTTCTAGTAACTGACAAAAGTAGGGCTGTGAGTTAACAAATGAATAAAACTCTTAGAAGCTACCTTAACCAAAGCAACTTACTTTTTTTTAGACTGGAACTCAGACTAGGCTATCTGACCCACAGGTATGTTTGTCTTGTCTTGAGTAGTTTCTTAGGATACCTCATATTAAAAAAAAAAAAAAAAAATCAAGGGACTTTCCTGGTGGTCCAGTGGTAGATTCTGTGCTCCCAACATAGGGAGTGCAGGTTTGATCCCTGGTTGAGGAACTAAGATCCCACATGCTGCATGGTGTGGCCAAAAATATACATAAATGAATAAAAATAAATGCATACTCCCACTCATTAAAACATTTTGAAAAAAATCTAGATATTTAGCAATCTAAATATTTGGCTTGCTTCATTTCTATATTGCTACAATCAGCAATGTACCTTGTAGATATAGAAAAGGCATATAATTCTCAGTTTCCAGTCTTCACCACTTCCTATTATATTACATTCAGCCTGCCTTATTATTTTTTTAACCTATCAAGAACATTTGTTTGTAATCTCTGGTCCTCATCTTATAATGAAGATCACAAATCTGTTCTTTACATACTTCTTTTCAACATTTATTTTCTAACCATGTCCCAGATGCTATGCATACAAATACAAATAACACATCATCCTTGCCCTTCAGAAGCTCTCAGGCTAGAGGCTGAGACCAATGAGTTAAATGATCCTAGGCAGAATGCTGACAGCACAAAGGAAATCAACTCTACTCTGGCAGGTCAGGAAGCACAGTACTAGGGAGATGCTTGAACCCAAACTTGAAGGGGTATTCCAGGCAGAATAGACAGAGCAACAAGGAATGCTACTCTTTTGGCAATAATCAGAATAGATGAAACATTGTAAAGATGCAGGAGGGTGAGAGCGATAGGAGTGCTAAGGTTATATCAAGATTCATGTTGATGTATGGCAAAGTCAATACAATGTTGTAAAGTAAAAAAAAAAAGAATGGCTGTATTTACACTGGAAAGAGTGACTTTTATCCCATATGCAAAAGGGAATTAGTGAAGAGACTGTGGCACAATCAGGTTTATATTTTAGAAATATGATTTTGGAAGCAGCATGGAGGACAGTTTCTGATGGAAGACTTCCAGTTAGGAAGGTATCAACGACAAAATCCAAACTGCTTTGAGGCCTGAAGGCAAGAGGCAGCGATAGGAATGGAAAAGAGAAACTGGCTAGAGACAGTGACTGACTAATGAGGAAGATGAGGGTGAAAAAAATGTCAATAAAGACTACTCGCAAGCTTGTACTTGAATGATGAGGTATATAAAAAAAATGCAGGAGAATTAATGAATGGGAGGATGAAAATAGGTAGTATAAAATCTGAGGTGTAAGTGGCTACATACATGGCAATATCCATTTGGCATCTGGATAAGAGTCAGGAATCATGTGGAAGGCCAAGGCAGGAGACAAAGACTAGGAAGCTGTCAGCATTTAAAGACACCAAGATGCATAGTATCACAGAGGGGTGTGCAGAGTTAGATAAAGAGCAACTACATATTCCTAAGAATCCCCAACACTTACATGGAAGAGAGGGAGCAATGCTTAGCAGAGAAGCAGGTAGATGTGGGGCAGGGGTAGCAGTATAAAGATGAAGAGAATCAGAGTACCAGGAATTGAGGTGATGGCAAAGGTATGGTGCAGATTATATACATAGATTCTAGGCTGGATAGAGAAGAAAATATAGAAAGGATGAATTTGTATAGGGTTGCCAGATTTACTGGAAACTGAAAAGGGACATTCAGCTAGATCTGAATTTCAGATAAACAAAGAATACTTTTTCAAGTATAAACATATCCCAAATATTGTATAATACATACTTATACTAAAAATTTATTCACTGTTTATTTGAATTCAAAATTAACTGGGGGCAGGGGATTAACTGCTCGCTGGGTATCTGAAAATTGAACTGAGTGTCCTGTATTTTATCTGGCAATCATAATTAATTGAAAAGGAAAGATGTAGAGATGGGAGTTCTCTGAGGTTACAAGGCAAGGGCATATTGTAGAGGACTGAGAAAGCTGAATATTAAAAAACTGCAGTTCAGAATTTCAGAGATGGAAGAGTGATGAAAAGGATCAAGAAGGGGTCCATTGGAATTTGTGGCTGAAACAGAATGGAAATGTAAGTCCAAGGAGAAACACTGAGACAAGAAGAATAGTACATGGTTCATTAGCATGGACACTGACTTCAATTAGAATGATGGCTAGAGAGTAAAGGGGATGAATATGTAGTTAAGTCTTTAATAATTAAAAAATAAAGTAGAATATGGGAGAGATTAAAATATATATATATAGTCTGTATTCTTGTCTGACACATGACAGCCAAATGTCAGACAAGAAGATGGAGAAATAGGGTAAAGGAGAGTATGTTTTCATAGAACTGCTGTTGCAGAGGAGGAGTGAAAAGAGATGGAAGAGATGTGAGTAAAAAACAAAACAAGCAGAAAGAAATGGGGATGAGAAGAAAAGGAACAAACAAGTTAGTAACCTAGTCCTGACAGGGAGAGAAGGCTTCTCGAAGTAAATGAAGTGTAGCTTGAGCTGAGATCCAAAGGATGTGATGTCTTACAGGTACCTCATATTCATCAGCTGCAAGATCAAAGAGCATCCCAAACTTGTCATATTTTTAGTGTTTCCTAGTTCAGTGAATGGTTGTACTGTCTGTCAAGTCATGCAGGTTAGAAATATAGGAGGTATTCGTGATATCTGCCTCCACTACATCCATTACGCAAACCATCACATAAGCATCAGGCAAAGAGAAAAGCATTCTATGCAGAGGAAGCAACATATGCAATATTCCTAAATTGAAAGATAGTATGGTGCATTCTGGAAATTAAAGACCATTTACTTTGAAATAGAAGAGGAAGGGGCTAGATCATGATGGGTTTTGTAGGTCAATTAAGGATTTTGTTGTTTATTTTAAGATCAATGGAAGCCATACACGGGTCTGAAGCAGGAAAGTGACATGATCAGACTTATGTTTTGAAAAGTGTATTTTGTGTAGAATGGCCAGCAGATTTGAGAAAATTAGAAAAGAAGAGTAGATAAAAGGCTAGTGCAATTATCCAGGTGAGAGGGGTGGTACTTGAAACAGGGTACCAACACTGGACATGGACAGAAGTGGATGGTTTCAGTGCTAGTTGCTGAGACCTGGTGGCTCAGACAGTAAAGAATTCACCTGTAATGCAGGAGATCTGGGTTCGATCCCTGGGTTGGGAAGATCCCCTGGAGAAAGGAATTGCTACCTACTCCAGTATTCTTGCCTGGAGAATTCCATGGACAGGGGAGCCTGGGAGGCTATGGTCCATGGGGTCACAAAGAGCTGGACACGACTGAGCAACTAATACTTAATACTTAGTGCTAGTAGAGATTACGGAGAAGGCAATGGCACCCTACTCCAGTACTCTTGCCTGGAAAATCCCATGGATGGAGGAGCCTGGTAGGCTGCAGTCCATGGGGTTGCTAGGAGTCAGACACGACTGAGTGACTTCACTTTCACTTTTAACTTTCATGCATTGGAGAAGCAAATGGCAACCCACTCCAGTGTTCTTGCCTGGAGAATCCCAGGGACGAGGAAGCCTGGTGGGCTGCCATCTATGGTGTCGCATAGAGTCGGACATGACAGAAGCGACTTAGCAGCAGCAGCTAAGAGATTAAGCCAGTAGGACTTGGTGATAATAGTAGGAATTCTCCCCTAGTCACTCAGTCGTGTTCGACTCTTTGCGGCCCCATGGACTGTAGCCTACCAGGCTCCTCTGTCCATGGGATTTTCCAGGCAAGAATACTGGAGTGGGTTGCCATTTCTTCTCCAGGGGATCTTCCCGACTCACGGATCAAACCTGGTCTCCTGCATTGCAGGCAGATGCTTTACCCTCTAAGCCACCAGGGAAGTCCTCTCAATGTTATTATGAATTATCTAGTTGTGAGCGAATGACTGATTCCAGGGGAGAGAAGAGATAACTGAGCATGTTTTGTAACAGTACTGCCCTTAGACTTGGGTAAGGTTCCTCCTCCTGCTACAAAGGGCAGGGAGTCTGTGAGGTCAAGGGGTCACGTCTACCAGGAACATGCACACCTCTTTCAGAGTGGCTAGATTTGAGGGCAGATGGAGCGGCTCATTACCCATCACTATTCGCAGGGGGTTTAGGGAGGGGCTTCCCTGGTGGCTTAGAGGTTAAAGCGTTTGCCTGCAATGCCGGAGACCTGGGTTCGATCCCTGGGTTGGGAAGATCCCCTGGAAAAGGAAATGGAAACCCACTTCAGTATTCTTGCCTGGAGAATCCCATGGATGGAGGAGCCTGGTGGGCTACAGTCCATGGGGTCACAAAGAGTCGGAAACGACTGAGTGACTTCACTTAGGGATGTGGACATGGCTTGAATATGTTGAGTGAGGTGGGTGAAGAAGCTTGGAATGGGAAAAGAATAGGGTCAGTCTGAGGACTCTAGAAGTCTGAGAATTCTAAATGTAAACTTGGCCTTCCAGATTATTATTTACAGAGGTTTGTGAACGTAGTAGAGTAGAATATATTTTTAATAATAGTTTGATGATTCATAACTTAAATATTTAGACACATGGTCTTTGAGAATTCCAGTTGAGCTATTTCAAATCTTGGAAGATGATGCTGTGAAAGTGCTGTACTCAATATGCCAGCAAATTTGGAAAACTCAGCAGTGCCCACAGGACTGGAAAAGGTCAGTTTTCATTCCAATCCCAAAGAAAGGCAATGCCAAAGAATGCTCAAACTACGCACAACTGCACTTATCTCACACGCTAGCAAAGTAATGCTCAAAATTCTCCAAGCCAGGGTTCAGCAATAGGTGAACCGTGAACTCCCTGATGTTCAAGCTGGTTTTAGAAAAGGCAGAGGAACCAGAGATCAAATTGCCAACATCCGCTGGATCATGGGAAAAGCAAGAGAGTTTCAGAAAAACATCTATTTCTGCTTTATTGACTATGCCAAAGCCTTTGACTGTGGGGATCACAATAAACTGTGGAAAATTCTGAAAGAGATAGGAATACCAGACCACCTGACCTGCCTCTTGAGAAACCTATATGCAGGTCAGGAAGCAACAGTTAGAACTGGACATGGAACAACAGACTGGTTCCAAATAGGAAAAGGAGTACGTCAAGGCTGTATATTGTCACCCTGCTTATTTAACTTATATGCAGAGTACATCATGAGAAACCCTGGACTGGAAGAAACACAGGCTGGAATCAAGACTGCCGGGAGAAATATCAATCACCTCAGATATGCAGATGACACCACCTTTACGGCAGAAAGTGAAGAGGAACTAAAAAGCCTCTTGGTGAAAGTGAAAGAGGAGAGTGAAAAAGTTGGCTTAAAGCTCAACATTCAGAAAATGAAGATCATGGCATCCGGTCCCATCACTTCATGGGAAATAAATGGGGAAACAGTGGAAACAGTGACAGACTTTATTTTGGGGGCTCCAAAATCACTGCAGATGGTGATTGCAGCCATGAAATTAAAAGACGCTTACTCCTTGGAAGAAAAGTTATGAGCAACCTAGATAGCATATTCAAAAGCAGAGACATTACTTTGTCGACTAAGGTCCGTCTAGTTAAGGCTATGGTTTTTCCTTTGGTCATGTATGGATGTGAGAGTTGGACTGTGGACAAGGCTGAGCGCCGAAGAATTGATGTTTTTGAACTGTGGTGTTGGAGAAGATTCTTCAGAGTCCCTTGGACTGCAAGGAGATCCAATCAGTCCATTCTGAAGGAAATCAGCCCTGGGATTTCTCTGGAGGGAATGATGCTGAAGCCTAAACTCCAGTACTTTGGCCACCTCATGTGAAGAGTTGACTCACTGGAAAAGACTTTGATGCTGGGAGGGATTGGGGGCAGGAGAAGAAGGGGACGACAGAGGATGAGATGGCTGGATGGCATCACTGACTTGATGGATGCGAGTTTGAGGGAACTCCGGGAGTTGGTGATGGACAGGGAGGCCTGGCATGCTGCAATACATGGGGTTGCAAAGAGTCGGACATGACTGAGCGACGGAACTGAACTGAACCGTACTCTTGCTCAGGCTCTACAAATTAGGGTCAGGCCTGATAAGAGAGTGTAAGAGTATAAAAGAGTATAGTCCAAGTAGTAACATATTCAGATGATAGTTCAGTTTAGCTGGACCCTTTGAGAGATAAGATTTTCCAGACTTTTGCATGGGTATAAATGATGTAAATTTCTTAGTGATTTCAGTGTGATTTAGAAAAGCTTCTTAAATATTGCAGAAGTTTAGAGTGCAGAAGGGATCTTGGTGGTCATGTAATAAAATTTTCTAACAATAAATAAACCAGAAGTTCTGACAGAAAACGAGCACCCTGACAGAAATCACAAAGGTAGTCAATACCACATAATTTCCAGCCCCATACTCTTTGTCCACTCTTGCACCATTGTTACTTTTCAGGTAGATATCTACTGCCAGTCAACTCCAAAAGTTTACACTTGTTTTTATTGTTTTGCATTTTTAAAAAGTACAGTAAATACTTTTCATTACTTTAAAAATTGGAGGTACCTCAAAAAAGTCTATAAAGCAATATTAAGTTTTGACTCCAAAATATTCTTAAAACCAACCCCCTTTATCCCTCAAAAGTGAACACAAAATTAAGAATTCCAACTTCATGAACTCCCAAGAAGTGGGAATTCTGGAAAGTTACTTTCAATTGTTTTCTACAAAGTTACAGGCAACTTAGGGCACCTTTTGGGATTCAAAATATTCTCTGATTGGTCATCTACTCATTTGACTACTTTTATATATATATATTTCTTTGACTTTTTGGTCTCATGTAAGATCTTGGAATAAAATTATAATCGTACTCTTCACTTTGGTTGCAATTACTGTAACCCATCTCCTCAAATTCTTTATCTTCTAAGGTACAAATCAAAGCACACACTTACAAAACATCAAACACTCAGACTGCTAACTAAACGCTAAAATACACACAAAACCCTCTTTCTTTTCAAACATCTATAAACATCGCTATTGAATTTTTTCTTAAGGGTATCTGAATTATAATAGTTAAAAAAGAAATTTCTCTAGGAGTCTTACCTTCAAGCTGGATAGTAATCCGAAAGTTCTAGGTTTGCAGTTAGTTATTTTCCCTCAAGCATTAAAGATGATCTTAGCAAGACAGTAACGCATCTTGTCAGGACACCAAGCGATCTTTAGCCCCTCCCATCAACCGACTACTGCCTAATAGAAGGAAGGTTTTAATTTCCGGCAAAATTTTCTCTTCACAGCTGAGAATATGCGAAATTCGGCTTTTTGAGGGGGAAGAGAGAGGGGAGGGACCAAAAGGACCCCAGGGGAAAAGGAGGGGAAAGTGGTACAAGAAAAAGTCGTCGAGGCAGAGACGAGAGAGACCTGGGTTCGGACTGACTCGGGGTTTGGAGTGAAGGTTCCTCTCAGACATTCACTGGGCCCCCGAATTCACGCGGGCGACAACTCGAAGACCCTCCCCTCACAGCTTGCTCCGCCACTAACTACGCCTGGAGGACCTGTGACCTCCAAAACGGGTATGCTAGGCGATCCCCCACACAACTTCGGGTAGAGATTCGCGCTTTTGATTGGTTCTTGGAGATATCCCTCAGCGTGGCTCGCCCAATGGAGGGCCAGACCGATCCGCCCCTTCCCCGCCCCCCAAGGAGAGCCCGCCCCTGCCCCGCGCCCGGGAGCCGAGGAGAGTAAATACAACAGGAGCGCAAAATGGCGGAACCGCCGAGCTTAACGCAAGGCGCCCCCGCCGCCGTCTCGGAGAAAGAATCGTTCGGCAAAGTGCAAGCCCCATCCCGGGACCCGCCGGGTCCTCTGTCCGCCAAGAAGATCCGGACTGAGGAGAAGAAGGCGCCGCGTAGACTGAACGGAGAAGGAGCCAGCAGCGGTAACAGCAGGCAGCTGCAGTCTCCCGCCGCACCTTCGCCTCAGAGCTATGGCAGCCCTGGGTCTTGGAGCTTTGCCGCTCTGTCCGCTGCCCCCTCCCCGTCGTCTGCTCGGAGCAATTTCTCCTCTGCAGGCACGGCTGTCCCCTCCGCTGTCTCTGCTTCCCCCTCTCAGCCGGTGCCGCGCAAACTGCTGGTGCCTCCTACGCTGCTACACGCTCAGCCTCCCCATCTCCTGCTGCCCGCCGCCGCCGCCTCGGCCGGCGCCAAGCCGCGCAGACCCAAGGAGAAGCGAGAGAAGGAAAGACGGAGGCACGGTCTCGGCGGGGCGGGCGACGCTGGCGGCGCCTCCCGCGAGGAGAACGGGGAGATGAAGCCGCTGCCGCGAGGTGGGTGCCGAAGCCGGCAGCGGGGAGGGGAGGGCGCCCGGGGTCCCAGGCACGAGCTCGCGCCCGCGGGGCGCGGGCTGGGGGCGTGGGGGGGCCGCGTGCGCCAGCCGGGAGCGGGCGGGAGGCTTCCCGTTCACTGCAGGCTGTTTTGCGGTCCCCGTGGGGACAGGAAATGGAGCCTGTAATTTCGGTCGCAGAGTGGGGAATGGCCGAAACTCATTTTCTGTATCGTTTTTGCCTCCTAGTTAATGCGCGGCAGGGTTTGTAGAACTCGATCTAGAGAACCCGCCTGGGTGTGTTTGGCTATGGAGGGAGATTTGAGGAAACGGGATCGGGAAAGGTTTGGTCCTGTAAAAGATGTGCTTGACTATTAGACCGTTTAGACATGGTTACGAATTTATATTTGTGACACTGGCTCCCAACGCCAGAAAATCCTATCAAGAAAAGGGGTGTGGAGAGTATTGGCGTCAGCTGGAAGCTACCAGAGGCCTGAGCTTTTCATCCCTATTAGGGAAATGAGGTAGTGTGCAGGGCCTGGAGTGTGCTGTTTCATAAGGTACCCTCCCTCCACACTTCTCTGCCTTAAGTATTTTGAGTGGTCCTGTTTGAAATACCACCCTTCAAAAAGAATTTTCAGCCATATTCTTTTTTTTTTTTCTTTCTTGCAGCTAATGATAAAATCAGGAACATTGACTTTTTTTTGCCCAGACCAAATACTTGGCTGCAGAATGTTTTAGCATCAGAGAATGGCAGATTCTTTACTCTTTATTTTTTAAAGTTTATTTTTAAATGGAGGATAATTGGTTTACACTCTTGTGAGAAAGGCACATTCTTAAGCACTCTTTGCAGACAGGACTACACGGTCTTCTTTTAAAACGTAGGCTAAGCATATATAATTTTCAGAAAGTATTTTTGTAAAATAGTCCTGTTTAGCCATTTCGTGCACAATGTTTTGAGAGTGGTACACGTGGAGACTGGTTGAAAATTAGATTTTTATGTGATCAAAAGCTGAAAGCAGGTAATGATCTTTATTATAAATGTACATTGATACACGGTGTTGTCAAAGTATGTTTTAGGAAAAAAATGAGATGTCAAGCACTTTTAGCATTACTAATCTTTTTATTTTTTTAATTTCTGTTTTTACTTTATTTTACTTTACAGTACTGTATTGGTTTTGCCATACATTGACATGAATCCACCACGGGTGTACATGCGTTCCCAAACATGAACCCCCCTCCCACCTCCCTCCCCATAACATCTCTCTGGGTCATCCCCAGCATTACTAATCTAATGGTACCTTAGATCATGAAAAATTCTCTGTATTTTTTCGTAGTTTTAAAAAAAATGCTGCACCTGAGTATGTAACAACAGTGTTACTTCGATGGTCTGCCTGTAGCAAATTTTTGATATCTAAGCATAGCCATCAGGTACTCTGGCACAAGATAAAAGATCTCACAGCTTTGAAGAGTTTTGTTTCTAGAAAAGTGGTTTTGAGGATGGGATTTGTACTACTTTTAGTCTGAGATTTTAGGTGATTTTTGTTTTAAAGCAGTTTTGTTTGAATACATTTAAAAGTTGAAAGTGCCTGGAAGTCCGCATTTACAGCTCAATATTAGTCTTACTTGTGATGTGTAAACAGTGTAATTGCACTTCTAAGTTCTTTGAGGAAGTGAATATGAATATAACATTGTCAACGTATTGGAATGGCTGAAAATAAATAAGCATCTTTAATAATTCTAACTCAAAAACTGGAGCACATAAATCGCTTTTAAAGTGAAATGGCTGTTAAAGAAGAAGTTTCCTAATCTTAAATTGCATTTAGAATCCTCTGTTTGCAGGCTATAGCTTACATTATTAAGCCTGAATATAAGCAATGATAGCTTTTACATTAAGATGTTTTTTCATGATTTATAGGTTTTTTGAATAGTGACTAGATAGTAACACCATGGTAAAATTTTCTTCTCTTTCTTGGATGGAAATGCTGTTTTTATAGAGAGAAAACTAAAAGTCATTGAGGAGGATTGCTTTTAGTGTCTTGATGGTAAATTTCATGATGAAAATCTGATTGAGCCCCCAAAGTCCATTAAACAGTTAAGCTCCTGTATTTATTAGTAGAATTTTTAAAAAATAAGTTTTCAGTCAGAACTGCTGCATTTTTACATTGGCTACCATTCCAGCAGAAGTTATTTGGATGAAATGAAAGTGTGTGTGTGAAAAGAAGGGCATCTAGTAAATGTTACTTGAGTCAGAAGCATGATTTTTTTTTTTAAACCCCTTAGAAAAGATGGGTCAGTCCAGATTGAGGACAGATCTGTTGACAGCGTATCTGAAAGTTAAAAGTGATGGACAGGGGGATTATAAGAACTTACCAGTCTCAGCCCATTAAGTATAAGGACTGATGCCTCACACACCTAAAAACTCTGAGGCCATCTTGTCATAGTGCTGGAGCTGACTTGCATGATAGCCTTAGTCATCAAGTAAAAGTTAAATTTCTTTCTTATAAAAAGAAAAAGTGGAAAACATCTTAGATTTTTAAAATTATGAATAAGCAAGTTTTGCTGTATAAAGAGGTAATCCACTAAAGAGTTCACAGCCCATTTTCCTGTAATACTGATAAGTGTAGAAGATAAAAATGAATATTTGCTGGTGTCCTCCATTTAACTTACAGCAAAAAATAGAGCAGACATGTTACTAGAGAGTAAGCCCCCTTAACTGAATCCACTAACCAATAAAACTTGTATCGATTTTCTGATTTTTGTTAGCATTTTTGCTTTGCCTTTATTAACTTACTTCCTTAGAATGACCTTGCAAAGGAACAAAACCAGGACATTTCACTAATTTTTCGTCTTGAAAGTGTAGTTAAAGAATTTAATGAAAATAGAGGCTTTCTTTAGAATTGAATAATTTGATATATGTAAATATCAGTGATTTTAAAGGGATAGATGTTCAAAGATTTTTCAAACTGGGCTTTTTCTTCATCTTTCTAAACCTGTTATTCTGCAATTTTAGATTAAATTCAGGTTAAGAGTATTCATCATTCTGACCAAATATTTGTCACTGGTGAGGAAGTAGTTTACTGTGATTTTATTTTATTGTGTAACCTTTTGTTTTCCATACTTTGTTTTTTCATTTGCTAAGTTTTGTCTTTCTCTGCCCTCTAGCAGCTCTATAAAATGCTTCTCAGTACAATTTTCCACATGGTCAAATCTGTCAGATAAACTTAGTAGTTCCATTTATTCCTGTAGTCATCCCTTCTATAGCTGTCTTTCTTCCCGCTTTATTCTGGTTTGTTCTCTGTTTAAGCCTGCCTCAAAGCTGTCATCTTGGGACATTCTGGGAGTTTGTTTCGTTTTTGTTGAGTCCTTTTTTCCTGGATCCCATGCCTTCCTTTTGGTTTGTTCCTTCATTTTGGCTTGCTTGGGAAGGTTTATTTCTACCCTCACACTTGACTGTTGGGCTGTTGAGAGATTTCTGTATCGGAAATTATTTTCCGTTAAAAGTTTGGAAGTGTTACCTTATTGCCTGGCTTCCAGTATTGATGTTGAGAACTTTGATCTCCAAACAGCTGTCTTCTGTTCTGTTTGGGAGATTTCAATCCTTTAACCAAGTTTTAAAATTTCAGATGTCTTTTTTAAAAAATGTTTTATGAACTCTTCTCCGTCCGTATTATAGCATTTTTTTTCTTTTTCACAGGTACAGCATCTTCTGTTATCTCTTCAAGGATGTTAATTATAGTTTCTTTGGCATGTTCTTCCATGCCTTGCATTGTATCTGCTTCCTCTAACTTTTTTTCTATTTGTTTTGGTCTCTTTCTTTTTGCTCAGAGCTTTCTTCAGATCGGTATGATCCTTAGCAGTTCCTTTATAATCAAGAGAATGATTGAAAGCTCACTGGGCATGCATGAGCATGCGTGAGTGTCGAGTCACTAAGTCCTGTCTGACTTTTTGCAACCCATAGACTGTATAGTCCCCCAGGCTTCTCTGTCCATGGGATTTTCCAGGCAAGAATACTGGAATGAGTTGCCATTTGCTCCTACAGGGGTTCTTCTCGATCCAGGGATTGAACCTGTGTCTCTAGGATTCGCAGGCAGATTTTTTACTGTTGAGCCACCTGGGAAGCCCTCTCATAGCTTACTGACTACTGAACTCCCTTATTTTTTATCTTTTGTTTGTCTGTTTTCCTCTAGGTGGTTGGTAAGAGGGCTTTCAGTTTCTTCCTTCATCTTTCTGTTCATCTGTATAAATGGAATAGTGGAGAGAGAAGAGGACTGGCAGAAGTAATGAGTTTTGATGTCAGGGTTCTAATGCTGGATATGAGAAGAAAGCTACAAATCTCACTGATTTATAAGTTTTCAGTAAATCTGCCTGTTTTCATACCAACATGTAATTTCTCCCTTTTTCTGTATGTGTCATCCCTGAGACTGGAGCCACACTCTGATTCAGTTTTGCGGAATACCTCTCATTCCCTTAGTGTGTGTGTGAGGGGGAGGGGGCGTGTGGAGAGGTGGGGAGGGTGAAGCAGTATGGTTCTGTCATCTTGCCTCTCCCAGCACTTCGAATTTCTAAGCCTTTCTGAGGTACTGCGGTGTAAACAGAGTTGTTTCTTATTATTTCTTTCTATAAGGATTTATATTAACCTTCTTTCATTATGCTAGGTCATTTACTATTCCACCATCAGCTTTCTGTCTTTGTAAGTTGTATTTCAGGTTAAAATTATAATTTCACAGTTATATTAAAAATGGAATTTATGTGTTCAAATTTTTTTTCCTTCTCCTTATTGTTAGGGTCTGTTTTTCAAGAAAAGATCTTAAATTTTAGCCTTATTTTGATTTGTGCCTATTTGTGGGACACTGGTGAAATGCCTTAATCTTTTTGAGCTCATATTCATCTGTTATTATAGGTATTCCTTCTCAGAGCATGAAATTACCTGAACCTGGCATATTGTAGGCATTTATAGGGATGTTAGTCCCTAACTCTTCTTTCCTATAGAAGACATTGGAGACATTTAGTTTGATTTAATTCATGGGTAGGTATAACCTGTATAGTTTTCCCATTGGTATCCAGGTTTCTGGTATACCAGAATTTTTGGTATTAGTATGAGCCATACTAACTTGTTCAAAGAAGTGTATATTTCAGAAGTTTATATTACAGTTAATAGTAACTCATTCATTTTTCACCATCCTCAAATGAATTAAAAATTTCAAATTATAGATAAACTATATAAATAGGATATTGAAAAAATAGTACTTGGTTTTAGAGTAAATCAAGATTGCCGGGAAATATCAAAACCCTCAGATATGCAGATGACACCACTCTTATGGCAGAAAGCAAAGAAGTAAAGAGCCTCTTGATAAAAGTGAAAGAGGAGAGTGAAAAACTTGGCTTAAAATTCAACATTCAGAAACCTAAGATCATGGCATCTGGTCCCATCACTTCATGGCAAATAGATGGGGAAACAGTGGAAACAATGAGAGAATATTTTTTGGGGCTCCAAAATCACTGCAGATGCTGACTGCAGCCATGAAATTAAAAGACGCTTGCTCCTTGGAAGAAAAGTTATGACCAACCTAGACAAAAGCAGAGACATTACTTTACCAACAAAGGTCCATCTAGTCAAAGCTTTAGTTTTTCCAGTAGTCATGTATGGATGTGAGAGTTGGACTATAAAGAAAGCTGAGCGCCGAAGAATTGATACTTTTGAACTGTGGTGTTGGAGAAGACTCTTGAGAGTCCCTTGGACTGCAGGGAGATCCAACCAGTCCATCCTAAAGGAGATCAGTCCTGGATATTCACTGGAAGGACTGATGTTGAAGCTGAAACTCCAATACTTTGGTCTCCTGATGTGAAGGACTGACTTGTTGGAAAAGACCCTGATGCTGGGAAAGATTGAAGGCAGGAGGAGAAGGGGACGACAGAGGATGAGATGGTTGGATGGTGTCACCGACTCAATGGACATGAGTTTGAGTAAGCTCCAGGAGTTGGTGATGGACAGGGAGGCCTGGCTTGCTGCAGTCTATGGGGTCGCAAAGAGTCAGACACGACTGAGCAACTGAACTACAGTAAAAAGAATTCTGATGAAATAATTGTGGCTTATGTAAAATTTTTTTGTGTGTGTGATTTAGGAGAATTAATAATAAAAGTACATTCTTACCAACTAAAGTAATTTTTAATCTCTTTAGACATTATTTTGAATACATTAAGCTTTATACATATTATTTTTTTTTAAATTGTTGGTTGAAAATATTTAACTTTTTATCATGAAAAAATTTAATACTAAGGAAACCAGAGCCATGTGACTTCTGGGTCTATCCATCATCCTGTTTTCGACAATTACCAACAATTTACAATTCATGTTTTGTTTCTTCTCCTCTACTTATTTTTGGTTTTTGCTCAAGTATTTTAAAGCATATGCTGAATATAGATCATTGACCCCCAAATAATTAGCATTGAATTTTCTTTTCATTATAGAATAATGCTTATAAAATTTCAACAATTCAGTGTATATATTGGTGCTTTAACGAGGGCTTCCCAGGTAGCGCCAGTGGTAAAGAATCTGCCTGCCAGTGCAGGAGTCCTAAGAGATGCGGATTGGATCTCTGGGTCGGGAGGATCCCCTAGAGGAGGAAATGGCACGCCTCTCCAGTATTCTTGCCTGGAAAATTCCATAGGCAGAGGAGCCTGGCGGGTTACAGTCCCTGGGGCTGCAAAGAGTTGGACACGACTGAGTGACTGAACAGATAACTTTTAAAGACTGCAGTTCTCTTCCGCTCCCAAACTGTCAGAAACAGTATTTCAGTATCTCCTGAAATAAATAAGCTTATGCATTTTTTAGATTCTTTTTTAAAAATTATTTTTTAAAATTCTAGTAAAATACACAGAACATGAAATTTACAGTTTTAGTCATTCTTTTTTTAAAAAGACATTTATTTTTTGGAGGCTAATTACTTTACAATATTGTATTGGTTTTGCCATACATCAACATGAATCCGCCATGGGTGTACATGTGTTAACCATCCTGAACCCCCCTCCCACCTCCCTCCCCGTACCACCCCTCTGGGTCATCCCAGTGCACCAGCTCCGAGCATCCTGTATCCTGCATTGAACCTGGACTGGCGATTCGTTTCACATATGATATTATTCGTGTTTCATTGCTATTCTCCCAAATCATCCCACCCTCGCCCTCTCCCACAGAGTCCAAAAGACTGTTCTATACATCTGTGTCTCTCTTGCTGTCTCACATACAGGAGTTTTAGTCATTCTCAAGTGTATAGAATACTGGCATTAAGTACACTCAAATTGTTATGCAACCACCACCACTGCACCAGCCATTTTCAGAACTTTTTTCTTCTTCCCAAACTGAAACTCCATACCCATTAAAGAATTACTCCTCTTTTGCTTCCCCACTGCTCACCCCAGCCGTAGCCCACCACCATTCTACTTTCTGTCTGTCTGAATTTGATGACTCCTAAGTACCTCGTATGAGTGGAATCAAAGTATTTGTCCTTTTGTGACAGACTTACTTCATTTAGCATAATATCTTCAGAGTTCATCCATGTTGCAGCATGTGTCAGAATTTCCTTTCTGAAAGCTGAGTAATATTCCATTATACGTATATACCATATTTGGTTTATGCATTCATTCTTTGATAGATGCCTGAGTTCTTCTGTTTTTTTGTCTATAATGAATAATGCTGCTATGAACAGGGTGTGCAGATACCCAGTTGAATCTCTGCTTTCAATTCTTTTGGGTATATACCTCAGAAGTGGAATTGTTGAATGCTATAATAATTTTATTATTGTTGTTACATTTATAGTTTGCCCATAACTATTTTTATAGCAGTTGCACCATTTTACATTTTACACCAGCAGTCCCCAGAGGTTAGGTTAGCTTTGTTGTTTTATTGTTGTTATTTTTAAGGTTAACTCTTTAGTATCTGAAAACTAAATAAGTAAGCAAACAAACCCCCATAACAGCTAATTGATGCAGATATTTGCAAAGTCAGTGTGCATTCAACCGCATCAATATACGGGGAAAAAAATGAGGGGTTTGGTGGGAGAAAGAAAAGGCTTTTATTGAGTGCTTGTCAGGTGCCATGGTGTTAGCTTAATATTTTTCCATTAATACTTGGAGATTTGTTTATCTTTTTCAGAATTGCATAGCTAATGTCTGAAGAATTTGAATCAACCCTGTCTCTGCTAAGATCTAAGACTACTTTTTTACACAGTGCTTCAGTTAACTTGATTTTTTTCCTTTTAGACTGTGATAACAGGAAGAGAGTAAAGATGAACTTTATTTTCACAAATTATTTTTCCCCTAACTTTGTATTATAAAAAAATTTAGAGTTCAGAGAAGTTGAAAGAACAACATGATGATCTTGTACAGATTTTCCTTACTGCGTTCCTTCTATGTTAATATATTTTTTTATGTTAATATTTTATCATATATTTTCGTTGAATCATTTGAAACTGAGTTGTAGACATCATGGCACTTCTTTCTTAAATATTCCAGCCATCATGTCCTACAATTAACGACATAACCATAATAATAGAACACTTTAGAAACTTAATATAGCCAGTCCATACGCAAGTTCTTCCAGTTTCCCTCAAACCCCTCATCATACTGAAACATTTTCTGTTTTTTTTTTTTTTTAATCTAAAATTATTCTGGTTACATTTTCAATATGATAAGTTGACTTTTTGAAAATACCAGTTTAAGATATTTGTTATATATTTTTCTTTTTTTATGATTTTTAAAGGGTTGCTTTATTGTCGTAGCATTGAATTTGTTCCTTTGTATTCCATATAAACTGAAAGTGAGGTTTAAAGGCATGATTGATTTCAGCTTAAATAGATTTGGTAAGAATATTTCACAGATGTGCTTCATATTATAGCCCATCAGAAGGCCTGTAATATTCAGATTTTGCTGTAAGTAATCATGCTACATTTGATCACTTGGTTGAGATATGACCAATGTCACCATTTTAATAGTTTATTTTTCACCTTGTATTTAGTTTATAATCTGCGGAGTGAAACTTTGCGAATATCTACTTTGCCAGTTGTCTTTTACCTAAAGACTTTAGTATTAACTTCATGATGCCTGCTTGAATTAGCCATTTCAGTTCAGTTCAGTCGCTCAGTTGTAGCTGACTCTTTGCAACCCCATGAACCACAGCACGCCGGGCCTCCCTATCCATCACCAACTCCCAGAGTCCACCCAAACCCATGTCTGTTGAGTCGGTGATGCCATCCAACAATCTCATCCTTTGTCGTCCCCTTCTCCTCCCGCCCTCAATCTTTGCCAGCATCAGGGTCTTTTCAAATGAGTCAGCTCTTCACATCAGGTGGCTAAAATATTGGAGTTTCAGCTTCAGCCTCAGTCCTTCCAATGAACACCCAGGACTGCTCTCCTTTAGGATGGACTGGTTGGATCTCCTTGCAGTCCAAGGGACTCTCAAGAGTCTTCTCCAACACCACAGTTCAAAAGCATCAATTCTTTGGTACTCAGCTTTCTTTATAGTCCAACTCTCACATCCATACATGACCACTGGAAATACCATAACCTTGACTAGTCGGACCTTTGTTGGCAAAGTAATGTCTCTGCTTTTTAACATGCTGTCTAGGTTGGTCATAACTTTCCTTCCAAGGAGTAAGTGTCTTTTAATTTCATGGCTGCAGTCACCATCCACAGTGATTTTGGAGCCCAGGAAAATAAAGTCAGCCACTGTTTCCACTGTTTCCCCATCTATTTGCCATGAAGTGATGGGACTGGATGCCATGATCTTCATTTTCTGAATGTTGAGCTTTAAGCCAACTTTTCACTCTCCTCTTTCACTTTCATCAAGAGGCTCTTTAGTTCTTCACTTTCTGCCATAAGGGTGGTGTCATCTGCATATCTCAGGTTATTCTAGTTAGGATAAATAAGAATTGATCACTTCAATAATTTAGCTTCCTTCTTATCTCTAATAATTTCATAAACCTAATGGGTTATTAAGATTATTAAGCAATAATCAGGCCTTATTGACTTTGCAAATACTGTTCAGTGCAGATCAGAAGTCCTTTCTTGGTTTTCAGAAAGTTAAAAATTGCCTCTTTTTCATTTACATATATACTTATAACTTCATTTTCTGTCTTCTCTGGTCTGTGATGAGGTAATCTGGTGATTCTCCTTTATTCCTGGGAATATTTTTTCTGCAGTTCTCCATTCTTATTTCTGGCCCATTCTGTTACCCTTTGAGCCAGCTGCACAGCTTTCATACTCATATTTTCTTGTGTTTCTCTTCTGCGCTCTGGGTCCTGTTTCCTATGTCTCAAGTCTTCTTCCTTCTTTGTGTACTCCTTTACTTCAGCATACCCTCAAGTAACTTCCTAAAACAGGATGCATGCATGATAAAAATTTTGAACTTTTGCTTATCTGAAAATGTCTTCCTACATACTTGATTCATAGTTTGGCAGATTCTAGGTAGAGTTCTAGGTTAGAAAACATTTTCATTCTGAATTGTAAAGGCACTGCTGTAGTACTGCTTTCTAGCGTCTAGTGTTACGTTGAAGAGTCCAGTTACACATTGTTACCTGATATATATATATATATTCTTATCTTCTCCTCCTCTGGAGGCTTTTTGAATCTTCCTTTATCCCCAGTGTACTGCAGTTTCCTGAGGGTGTGCTGGTGCAAGGTGGGTAGGGTGTGGGGGTAGGGGGCTGCAGTGCTGAATGCCGTTCTTTGTACTTGTCCGTTAAAGAATCTGCATTTTGGAGACTGATTTTTTTGGGGGGATTTATTTATTGATTATTGGAGAAGGAAATGGGAACCCACTCCAGTGTTCTTGCCTGGAGAATCCCAGGGACGGGGGAGCCTGGTGGGCTGCCATCTATGGGGTCACACAGAGTTGGACACGACTGAAGTGACTTAGCAGCGGCATTTATTGATTGATATTTTTCTTATACAGTTGTTTCTTTTTTGTGAAATTTCGGTTCGCTTGATATTGGAGCTCCTGAATAGATCCTTTGGGTTGCTTTATTTTCTGCTATTTTTCACTTCTTTTTCTGTTGCTCTGCTTTCTGGAAGATTATCTAAACTTGATCTCTTTTGGCCTTTTAATTAAGCCTGTCAGTTTTGCTGTTGTATTTTTAATTTTCATAAGTTCTCTTTTTAAAAATTTTCTGATGCAGTTCAGCTTAAATATTTTAGGAAAGTACAATCAGCTTGTATTCACCTTGCCTAGGGTATCTGGGCGAAGGCTGTGGCTACCCACTCCAGTACTCTTGCCTGGAAAATCCCATGGGTGGAGGAGCCTGGTAGACTGCAGTCCATGGGGTCTCAAAGAGTTGGACATGACTGAAGCGACTTAGCAGCAGCAGCAGGTTATCTGAGTCTTAGGCCTGTTCACTTTTTTCAGAAAATGAATGTTTGAGAAAATGAGTGTTTGCCTTAAGGGGTGCGATTGAAATGATCACTTGAATGTTTGGGGTGAGGGTAAGAGAACTGGAAAATCAAACTCTTTCTCATATAAACTTATAAACAATTTCTCTTGTTTTAAGATCCTTGTATGTGTGTATATGTGTGAATACATACATACATAACAGATGTATACACATGAATGTGTGTGTGTTTACATATATATATGCACAGTATACATTATATGTCAAACTTGGGATTCTTTTATAGGTTTACACTTATATATATCAGTTTGCAGTTTTCCTCCAACGTATCTTGAAAATTTTGCCTGTGAAGTTAACTATTATTTAAACATGGTTTTGAGGGGGCTTCCCAGGTGGCGCTAGTGGTAAAGAACCCATTTGCCAGTGCAGGAGATGTAAGAGACGTGGGTTCAGTCCTTGGCTTGGCAAGACTCTCTGGAGGAGGGCATGGCAACCGCTCCAGTATTTTTGCCTGGAGAATCCCATGGACAGAGGAGCCTGTGGGCTAGAGTCCGTGGAGTTGCAGAGTCGCACATGACTAAAGTGACTTAGCACGTATGCACACAAACATAATTTTTAATGACTTCATAATCTTCCATTTCTTAATATACCCAAATTTAACTAATTTTCATTATTAAACATTTGTTATTTATAGTTTTTTACTATTAAAAATAATATAGGAAAAGAATAATATGGGGTGAAGATCCTTTCATGAGCATTTTTGTGCAGACTTGGTTTTCTTTTTATTAAATCCTACTGGTGGAATTGGGGGATAAAAGGAATGATGGGTTTTAATATTTTTTCAGTGTGTTGTTAAATTGCCCCCCAGTTGACTCATTAGAAAAGACTCTGATGCTGGGAGGGATTGGGGGCAGGAGGAGAAGGGGACGACAGAGGATGAGATGGCTGGATGGCATCACCGACTCGATGGACGTGAGTTTGAGTGAACTCCGGGAGTTGGTGATGGACAGGGAGGCCTGGCGTGCTGCAATTCATGGGGTCGCAAAGAGTCGGACACAATTGAGCGACTGGACTAAACTGAAGGCTATCAGTTTATACTCATTATCATTGTGTAGAAGTACCTATTTACTTCACCTTTGCCAAGCAGCACTAGTTAAGAAAAAATTTTGTGTTTATGTAAGATGATGGACAGTTTGTGATACATGTAAGTCAAATCATTATGCTTTATACACCTTCAACTTATTATTCAGTGATATATGAATATCCCAATAAAACCAGTCAGTTTGATAGGTGAAAAAAATGATTTTACATTATTTTAATTGAGTTTTTCTTCATGTTTATGGGACAGTAACATTGTTTGAAATGTGTTTGTTTTATGTGCTTTGTACCTTTTTCTATTTACTATTTTCTTTTTAAGATTTTTATTTTTCTGTTTATAATATTTTCCTTTCTTGGTGTTAAATTGTAAGAGTTCTTTGTGTAAAAGCAGCTCTTTGTAAATAAGAAATTACCCCATTGTCTTTTGGGAAAATTATTTGTCTTTATTGAGGCTAATCCAGAAAAGTTTTGGATTCCTGCTGTTGTTGAAGAATAGCTTCATTAAATCTTAAAACTGTTTGTCAAAAATGACCAGGTCACTTAGAAAAGGGATATATATACATTTGAAGGACTAATCCTGAAAGGTTTTCAGGACTAAGAATTCCCTTTCTTGCCGTGGAAAAGAAGGAAGAATTAACAAAGATCAACCTAGAGTACCTTGCTGGAGAGAAAGTCGTGATGAACTATAGAAAATAACAGTAATATCTCACTTTATTGCAGGACTTCTTTCATGCATCAAACAAGCATTTATTGAGGGAGAACCATCTCTGTCTCAAGGAATGTACGCTGGTGGGAGCAGGAATGATGCTAAGAAGAAAGATATGTTTGTAGCTAACTAGAATACAGTATGAGATGGAGAACCTGCTTTCTGTATTATTCGGTAAATTGTTAGTGGACCTGGTCTAGTTTCTTAGCACAGAACAAATGAGAATGAGCCCATCAGTGACTGCCAGAAGTTAGAGCTGCCACCGCTTTTCCCTGGGTGATAAATGACAGGTGAAACAATAAAAATGAAATGATTCTCAATTGCTGTTTTTTCTTCTGTTTTTGAAGGCAGTATGAATATGATAGTGAAAGTTAAAATGAATTGTATTTTTGAAAACAGTGATGTATGTAGAAATGTAATTAGAACTGTTAAAACATAGGTGGCAATCGTGTGTTATCTGGAAATCTGTGAATTAATTCTGAAGATTCCAGGTGAATGACTTGTTGATATATTTGATCAGTTTCTTAAAGGTATTCACAGTTCTTTTTCTAAGTTTTGCTTTCTTACTGGAGCAGTTCATCTAATATTTGTGTGTGCGTGTATATTTTCATCCCTACATTATTATAATAACATCAGTACTTGTGGAGTCTACTGAATTTTATTATAACCAGGCAAAAACAGTTATTCTGTTATTTAAGAGCTGGTTTCCAGACTTCCCTAGAGGTCCAGTGGTTGAGACTTCACCTTCCAGTGCAGGGGGTGTGGTTTCTATCCCTGTTTGGGGAGCTGGGTTCCCATATGTCTTGTGGCCAAAAAATGTAGAACAGAAACAGTATTGTGACAAATTCAGTAAAAGCTAAAAAAAAAAAGACATTTCCAAAGTGGTGCTTAACATAAGAATCAACTGATACCTTATGAATTTTAAGGTTCTTTAGTCAAGCACTAGAATTCGTTTTTGCCTCTTACACATAAGTGCTCAATAGGAATGTATCGGGCGAATGAAATGTATGTTATTATACATTGCTGCATATATGGTTTACGCTACTAAATCATAAGTTGACCATATGTTTGACGAATCCCATTTATATTTTGTTTGAAACTATTTTCATTAGCTTTCCTTATTATGTCTTAACTTTTCCATATGAGATCTGTCTTTAGCCCATGTGTGTTTTTCCACATACATAATTTATAGTATGTTGTGAGTTGATAATGACTTATTCCTTTTTTTCCCTTCATTCTTCTATTCCTTTGGCCTCTTTAGATTTAAATTGTTTTCGTGGGTCTCTTAGCATCTGTGTTCCATCTGTTCTGTATCCCCCTTTCTATTTTAAAATAAAACTTGTCCTTATGTTAAATTGGACTTTTCAAAACAAATACTTTTGTTGTTCTTATGATGGAATAATTCTTACTTTTATTCTAAGAATTGTGATGGGAAGGTGAGCTAGAAATTCTTTCCAAGCCTTAGATTAAACCCCGAAGGTTAAAATTGTACAAATTCTTGGTCATGGAAAGAAATAAACACTCAAGAATGATCGTTGAAGAGCAACCTATTCAGTAAACTAGATGCCAGGGAGTCTTTCTTTTGTGTGTGTGAAAAGACCTAGAAGTGGCGTTTATAAATAAAAATGCATTACTGTGTAGTAGCAGCAGACTTGAGATTGTATAGACAGTGGAGTTCTCAATTGTTACGGCCCGGAATGTTTATTATACCTCAGTAGTATGGTTAGATAGATAATAATAGTCTATATTTATAAGGCATATTGCATAAAATGTTTTTGTATATACTTCTGTTTAATCTTACCTAAACTCCATTTTAGAGCTGAAACTGGAGATCTGAAAATATGTTAGTTACCAGGGTTATAGAGCTTAAATATGAACCTGGGTCTTCTGAGCTTGTGGGTTTCCCACTTTCTCATAGCTGTTACATGTTTGCCTGTAACAAGTAAATACCTAACATAGCATCTTTATACTATGTGTAACATGACTAAAGAAAATTTAATGAATGTACTTGAAGTTGGATTTTGAAAAAAGGATGTGCTCTGACAGGAAGCAAAAAATTCTCGGAAGAGTGAGTGAGGTCAAGACTGAGATAGATGTGTATGTTGGGACAACAGTTATGCCACAAAAATGCTTTTCTCCTATGTATATATAGGTTTACTTGTATTTTTGTTTCCTTTGTTTTGAGGGTATAGGATAGGCGGTAAATGCAGTTATGTTGTCAGTCACTCTTACTGTCTTGGCTGTGTCATTGTTTTGTTTCCATAGGTGCCTTTCATATGATGACTTCACACCTTACTTTTACTTGAACTATTTAATACTGTACTTGAGGGCATATTTCAAGACCCCTTTTTGTGTATTCAGTTCAGTTCAGTCACTCAGTCATGTCCAACTCTTTACAACCCCGTGGACTGCAGCATGCCAGGCTTCCCTGTCCATCACCAACTCCCGGCGCTTGCTCAAACTCATGTCCATCGAGTCAGTGATGCCATCCAGCCATCATCCTCTGTTGCCCCCTTCTCCTGCCTTCAGTCTTTCCCAGCATCAGGGTCTTTTCTAATGAGTCAGTGCTTTGCATTGGGTGGCCAAAGTATTGGAACTTCAGCTTCAGCATCAGTCCTTCCACTGAATATTCAGGACTGATTTCCTTGAGCATTGACTGGTTTGATCTCCTTGCAGTCCAAGGGACTCTCAAGAATCTTCTCCAACACCACAGTTCATCAGTTCTTTGGCACTCAGCTTTCTTTATAGTCCAACTCTCACATCCATATGTGACTACTGGAAAAATTATAGCTTTGACTGGTTGGACCGTTGTTAGTAAAGTAATGTCTGCTTTTTAATATGCTGTCTAGGGTGGTCATAGCTTTTCTTCCAGGAAGCAAACATCTTTTTAATTTCATGGCTGAAGTCCCCATCTGCAGTGATATTGGAGCCCCAAAAAATAGTCTTGTCACTGTTTCCATTGTTTCCCCATCTATTTCCCATGAGGTGATGGGACCGATGCCATGATCTTAGTGTTTTCAATGTTGAGTCTTAAGCCAGCTTTTTCACTCTCCTCTTTCACTTTCATCCAGAAACTCTGTAGTTCCTCTTCACTTTCTGCCGTAACGGTGGTGTCATCTGCGTATCTGAAGTTACTGATATTTCTCCCAGCAATCTTGATTCCAGCTTGTGCTTCATCCAGCCTGGCATAGCACATGAAGTACTCTGCATATAAGTTAAATAAGCAGGGTGACAATATGCAGCCTTGACGTTCTCCTTCTTAATTTGAGAACAGGCTGTTGTTTCATATCTGATCTAACTGTTGCTTCTTAACCTGTATACAGATTTCTCAAGAGGCAGGTCAGGTGGTCTGGTATCCCCATCTCTTTCAGAATTTTCCACAGTTTATTGTGATCCCCACAGTCAAAGGCTTTGGCATAGTCAATAAAGCAGAAATAGATGTTTTTCTGGAATTCTCTTGCTTTCTCGATGATCCAGTGGATGTTGGCAATTTGATCTCTGGTTCCTCTGCCTTTTCTAAAACCAGCTTGAACATCTGGGAGTTCACAGTTCACGTATTACTGAAGCCTGGCTTGGAGAATTTTGAGCATTACTATACTAGTGTGTGAGATGAGTGCAATTGTACAGTAGTTTGAGCATTCTTTGGCATTGCCTTTCTTTGGGATTGGAATGAAAACTGACCTTTTCCAGTCCTGTGGCCACTGCTGAGTTTTCCAAAAATGCTGGCATATTGAGTGCAGCATCATCTTTCAGGATTTGAAATAGCTCCACTGGAATTCCATCACCTCCACTAGCTTTGTTCGTAGTGATGCTTTCTAAGGCCCACTTAACTTCACATTTCAGGATGTCTTTGAACATAAAACTACTTAAAAAAAAAAAGGAAAATCTGTAAGAAAATATATTTATAAATAAAGTCTATAAAAATTGGATCATGCTATATTACAGTTTTATTTCCTGAGAAACTAGTTTAATTTTATTCTGCAAAAATATATTCTGTTGTAGATTTATAGCTCATATTCTTTATTTGCCCTTAAAATTCTATAGTTGTTTTAATCTTTGGTGTTAGAAGTGAAGATCATGGTTACCCTTAGCAGTACTTCATAAAGACTGAAGGGAACACATAGGGGTACTGGGTGCTGTTTATTTTTGTGAAAATTGAGTGGTTTATGGTACTTACATGTTTTTTTTTTTCTGTATGTATATTAGTTTAATAAACTTTTAAAAGTTCAATAGTTATTGAAAAACACTTTTAGGTTAATAAATATTTAGGGGTAATTGGGAAAAGAAATGTGGAGACATTACAGATAACTGTTTTCTTCAGTTGTGATTTTAAGTGATATGTAACTAGTTCATTTAAAAAGTGTGATTACTTATACAATATTAACTTATATATGTTTTTAGGCTCCAGCTATTTGTGCTGCCATTTTATGGCTGAATGACAGCCTATGATATGATTTCAAGGATTTTAAAACATCAAAAAGTAAGAGTAGTGAGCTAATCTGAAGTATGAGAACAGTTTGATCAATTCTAGAACTTGAGAATAAGTTGTATATGAGCATATATCAGAACTGGAAAAGGTTAGTTTTCGTTCCAAACCTAAGGAAGGGCAATGACAAAGAATGCTCAAACTACCGCATAATTGTCCTCATTTCACATGCTAGCAAGGTGGTACTCAGGATCCTTCAAGCTGGATTTAGACAAGGCAGAGGAACCAGAGATCAAATTGCCAACAGCCATTGATCAAATGGAAAAAGCAAGGGAATTCCAGAAAAAGCATCTGTTTCACTGACTATGCTAAAGCCTTTGACTGTAGATCACTACAAACTGGAAAATTCTTCAAGAGATGGGAATACCAGACCAACTTACCTGCCTCCTGAGAAAACTTTATGTGAGTCAAGAAGCAACAGTTAGGACCAGACATGCAACAATGGACTGGTTCAAAATTGGGAAAGGAGAGTGTTAAGGCTGTACATTGTCAACCTGTTTATTTAACTTACGTGCAGAGTATATCATGTGATATACCGGGCTGGGTAAATCACAAGTTGGAATGAAGATTTTAGGGAGAAATGTCAACAACCTCAGATACACAAATGAAACCACCCTAATGGCAGAAAGCAAAGAGGAACTAAGGAGCCTCTTGGTGAAGGTGAAAGAGGAGAGTGAAAAAATTGGCTTAAAACTCAGCATTCAAAAAATGAAGATCATGGCATCTGGTCCTGTCACTTCATGGCAAGTAAATGGGGAAATAATGGAAACAGTGACAGACTTTATTTTCTTGGGCTCCAAAATAAAGCCGATGGCGACTGCAGCCATGAAATTAAAAGACGCTTGCTCCTTAGGAAAACAAAAACTATGACAGACTTAGTGTATTAAAAAGTAAAGACATCACTTTGCCCACAAATGTCTGTATAGTCAAATGGATGTGAGAGTTGGTCCATAAAGAAGGCTGAGTGCTGAAGAATTGATGCTTGCAAACTGATGCTGGAGAAGACTCGTCAAAGTCCCTTGGACTGCAAGGAGATCCGACCAATCAATCCTAAAGGAAATCAACCCAGAATATTCACTGGAAGGACGGATGCTGAAGGTGAAGCTCCAATACTTTGGCCACCTGATGCAAAAAGCCGACTCATTGGAAAAGACATTGATTCTTTTTAAAAACTAGTTTTATTTGTTCATTCTTGGCCATGTTGGGTCTTTGTTGCTGTGCGCGGGCTCTGTAGTTGCAGCGCACAGGCTTCTAATTGCCATGGCTTCTCTTGCTAAAGAGCACGGTCCCTAGGGTGCACAGGGCGCAGCAGTTGCACTCCCAGACTCTAAAGCAGAGGCTCGATAGTTGTGGCACTTGGGCTTAGTTGCTCCGTGGCGTGTGGGATCTTCCCAGATGAGGGATCAAACTTGTATCTCCTGAATTGACAAGTGGATTCTTTACCAATAAGCCACCAGGAAAGTCCTCAAATCTGTATTTTTAAAATTAATATATTTCAAAATATTTGTTAAGTACATAGATTTAATGTTTTTTAGGAATTATCTGTTTTAGTAGTCCAGAGAGTGGTTCAGTACGGTAGCCCCTGGTCTCACATAGCTATTGAACAGTTAAAGTTGAGCTACTTTGTATTGAGATGTGCCATAAGTGTAAACTGTAGACTGAATTTTGTAATCTTACTATGAGTAAAAGAATGTGAAATATCTCAATAACATTTTTTTAGTGTCGGTTCCCTGTTGAAAAATATATTATTAAAATTAATTTTACTAGTTTCCTTTTGTTTCTAATGACTGCTAAAATGTAGATTTACTTATATGGTAACCATTATATTTCTATTTGACAAAACTGATCCAGACAGTAATCTAAATAAACATTAGATGATTAATACCTGAATTTAGACCAGTATTTGTAGAAAGAGAAGTATGAAGGGATTTGAGGAAATTATGTCATTGGCATATGTGGTGTATATTCTTGGCTGTTACGGGATGTTTTGCAGTTTTGTGTGAAGTTTTGTGTCATAACTTTGTAATCGTAGTGAGCTTTTTGAGGACAAGGACTTCATCACTATTTTAAAGTTCTCCTCTACATTGTTGTTGCTGAGTGCATAGGAGCTTGATTGAACAAACAAGAATTAAAAGGACATCAAATAATTTTGCAGAAACAAAGTTTGAATTTTAGAATGTGAACCAATGATTCTTTGATTTCGTATATGCTTTATTTCGATATCATAGTATCACTAGTTAGCCAAGTCAGTCGTCTTTTTTAAAAGATACAAGGGTAAGGAAACTTAACATCTAGTCTTTTATATATATATGTATGTATGTACATGTATATGTACACACATATATGTATATATATATGTATATATGTATATATTATATATATATCAGACTCTCGGTAGTTTTTTTATATCTTCCTTCATTTAGCCCGGGTGTAACTTATGAAAATTTATCATCCATTTCATTATTTTACACATTAGGCCATTGAGAATGAGAATTTTTTCCAGTGTTATGTTAACCAGTATGCCCAACTTCAAAACTAGCCCTTTTTCCACTGTAGTTTACTCTCATGATCAAAGTTAGCCAATTATTTTAAGTGATTTGAAGTTAGGCTGATGTTGTATTGGAAATGAAGTAGGTGAAGAATAATCTGTAGAATAAAATTTGTAATGATACATTTTGACAGCTTATGATGTATATATTCCAGTGCTTAATATATGAGAGGAAATTTAAAAATACTTCCTAAAAACTTAGAACAACAATTACATCTTTTTTTCTTTCTGATTTCCTTGGTGTATTGTAACTTGAGAAATTGGACTGTAGTTCATGAATGAAATAAAATTGTAAAATGTTTTGAAGTATTTATTTTGTCTTTTAGATAAAATCAAAGACAAAATTAAAGAGAGAGATAAAGAAAAGGAGAGAGAGAAAAAGAAGCATAAAGTAATGAATGAGATCAAGAAAGAAAATGGAGAAGTAAAGATTTTGCTGAAAAGTAAGTTTATATTAAGTGATTTCAGTTGTACGATGTTAACATTGTTCAGTATACTTATTGGCTTAGTGATTAAAATAAGAAATGTTACTTGGTGCTGAATTTTACTGAGAATAAACATTTGTGGTCAAGATATGAAAAGTTAATAGTGGACTTCTCTAATCTATATAGTAATATGTCTTTAGTATATTTATTTAGTGAGTTATTGGAAGTAGTAAAGGTAATTATTAGGTTCCTTGAATCATTTAAAAATAGGTTATATAATTCTGTGTTTACATTGCTGGTCTATGGAAAATCTAAAAGAAGAGACTAAAGCAGTTTTTACCGTGATAGAGAGGTGTGGCAGAGGCAGTGATCTTACCAGTGTTTGATGATAATCACTGTGCATAGTTTAGAGGGAGCATTTTACTCTGACCTAAATAACAAGTTTTCCTGTTTTACTGTCTGTTTCTTGCATGCTTAAGAATATCCTCTTTTTGTTTCCTATTTTTTTCTCATTATAACTGTTTAAGTTATTTATTATGTGGGGGTGGATGGTTAGGTAATAATATAGATCCTATCAATAAATATGAACTCTTTGAGAGAGAATTTGTGATAGATAGTTTTAAATTCACTCAGATAGGAAGGTAAGAAGAATCAATGGCATTTGCTTGCTTGATAGCTAGCAAATTCATTAACTGCCTCATCAAGTCAACAATTTGTTGATCATAACACGTTGACTTTTATTAATTTCGTATTGAATTTACATGTGCATAAGCCTTCCTGTCTACATATGGGAGAGAAGTCCATAGCACTGTAGGTGCAATGAAATAGCTGGTTAATTACATAATTTAAGGTACACAGACTTTTAGATTCTATGGTTTCATTTAACTCTTTGTCCTGTTTCCACATGCTCCTTGGTGCACTTTGGCTAAGCTCTTATTTTCTACTTGTCAGAACTTTATTTTCTAAAAAATTCTTTGGATCCTGAAGAAACATGACAGAGCCAAAGTTGGTGACTACTTGGTTAATGCTCGTGGTCCTTTCGTTTTGTTTCTTTGCCAGTGTGTGTGATATGTGTTGTCCAAATAGATTGTAAGCCTCTGAGGCAGGAATTGAATATAATCACACTAATGCTGTACAGCAGCTTATGATTAACACTTGAAAAGTTTTCTTTTCCTTACCATATTGGTTTAGTCATTTTTAAAACTGCTTTAGTCACATAGTCATTTTATTATTCGTTTGAGTGTCAGTGTTGTAAATTCCTGTGACTTGGTAGAATGTTAAATTCCTTGCATACCATTAATGTGAAATATGTGAACCTCGAAATTACATATGCAAGAAGAATTTTAAATAACCTAAAAAGTGGAGATTTTTCTAGTAATATACAGTGGTAACCTTGATTTTGAAATAAATGAAAAGCTTAAGAGATAATTAAGCTAAACTGAAACCTAGTGATGATAGAGGGGAATAAAAGAGATTTGGAAATAAATTGATCTCTGGGATGGCATAGGAAAACATACTTACTGTGAAATGGAGGTAAACAATAATTACTGCCTTTCAGGGTTGTGGAGATAAATGACGTTAAGTATAGGGGAAGTACCAAGTACAATGCCTAGTCCACAGATATTCAATAAGTAGATATGAATCTTTCTTGTTTACATGTACAAAAGATGAGCTCTTGTGATTAAAAACAATGAGAAAACTTCTCTCCTCGGAGGGTAAAAAAAAGTGAAAGTGAAAGTCGCTCAGTTGTGTCTGACTCTGCGACCCCATGGTCTATACAGTCCATGGAATTCTCCAGGCCAGAATGCTGGAGTGGGTAGCCATTCCCTTCTCCAGGGGATCTTCCCAACCCAGGGATTGAACCCAGGTTTCCCAAACTGCAGGCGGATTCTTTACCAGCTGAGCCACGGGTAGTATGTAGATAATTAAATGAATAAAAACAGATTAACTTGTGAGATTGTGCCTGTCCCATGGTAAGCAGTGAGTAAGTATTAGCTGTTGTTATTTTCAGCACAGTTTGTCCTGCTTGTGTGGCCAGCCATTTGCCAAGTAAGCGTTATGATCAGGGAAAGGCATCCTTTGTTATTGGTGTCCTGAAGCAACAAGAAAATCAGTTAGGTTGGGAGAGTAAGTATGCTATTCTTTACTGCCTTATGCCCATTTTATGGTTTTTAACTTTTCTTCTCTTTATAAGTTTCACCTTCTGATGATGCTAACATTGTAACTTAGGGCAGACACAGGCATGGAGTGGGTGATGACCCTTGAATATCTGAAATAGATGCTAACTCTTTCTCCACACCAGTCTTATTTCCTCCAGATTTTCATTAAAACTGCATCGAGTATGACTAGAGGTATATACTGATTACATACATAGCAGAAAGGTATTATTAATGGAGAAATCTTATAAATGTATTTCACTGATAAAATAGGAGTTTGCTTTATTAGAAACAGTTTAAAGGAACAAATAAATTTGAAACAAGCTTATTTAGCACATTTTTAAAATTTATAATGTCTACCAATTACTTTTTCTGAATATACTTAAATGTTCCAGTCATTTTATGTTCTTTATTGATAAAGGTATAAGAACATGGACGTTACCAGTATATTACTTTTGAGAGTAAATTTTGTTATTATAGCATATCAAGGAGCTTGATGGTGAGCAGGTGAAAAGAGCATTAAAAGAAGCCTATGTTCAAGGTTATTGGTAGTGTACTAAAGGTCATGGGTAGGTAATTCTTGAAAGGAAGAGTGAAAATATTGCTGTGCATAAAAGGAAAGTCATTCCCAGAGACCACAGGCTGAAAATAGCTAAGCTAATTACTACTTTGTTTCTGTGTATGATAATGAAATTATGTATATTACTTCCCATAGTGAAGTTGCTCTGTCGTGTCCGACTCTTTGCGACCCCGTGGACTGTAGCCCACCAGGGTTCTCTGTCCATGGGATTCTCCAGGCAAGAATACTGGAGTGGGTTACCATTTCCTTCTCCGGGGGATCTTCCCGACCCAGGGATCGAACCCAGGTCTCCCGCACTGGAGGCAGACGCTTTAACCTCTGAGCCACCAGGGAAGCCCCTATTACTTCCTATATTAAATATGAAATCAGATCCAGTGTTTCTGGCAACCTTTATTAAAATTAAAAATATACTAAGGTTAGGAATGGGAATTAATTCTAGTGATTTTGTAAGTTTTAAAGATTTTTAAAAAATAACTTGCCATTAGTAACACATACTGGTTTTTCTTTTTTATCTGTGTTTGTGATTTTTTTCCTGTCTTTGTCAGAGTGTCTCTTCTGGCTGTGTGTATATCTCCGTTTCTCTTTGTGTCTGATTCTCCGTTTGGCTATCTGTGCATGTGGAGAGGGGCTGGGGTATAAGTGTTTGAGATCTACTGTTCATATGTCTATGGATCTTCAAGGGGAGGTTCTCCCATCAACTACACTTCTATACTTTTTGAGGATCCAAATTACTTAGCAGTTCTTTCTGTTACGGGTATTTACCAGGATCCTCTAATAAAACACTACAGTTCTGATGTATTGGGCTCTGTTCGAAGAATTATGAGTTTAGAGTAAATATGTACTTTAAATACCTTTTAGTATAAGAGAAGAACATTAATATTCAAAATAGTCTTCTGCCTTAAGTATTTAAAAATTTCCTACATGTGTATCTATTGCATTTCATGCATTATTCCAAGACAGGAAATGCATGATTATATAAAACTTAAAAAGCTATCTAGTAAAGGCTACTGTTTGATTTGTTTTAAACGTAAAGAATGCATTTTATCTGTATCCATTGGAGGGGAGGGGTCCCAAAGACTACCCCCAGATTTGATGATTTGCTAGGAAGACTCATAGGACTCAGCATAAATTTGTACTCATGGCTATGACTTATTATGGTAGAGGATACAAAGTACAATCAGTAAGGACAAAAGGCACGTGTGGCAAATTCTGGAGGAAGCGAGGCGCAAGCTTCCAAGAGTCCTCTCGTAATGGAGTCACAGGATGCACTTAGTTCTTCCAGCAGTGAATTGTGACAACATATATGAAATGTTGTCTACCTGGAAGCTCATTAGAAACTCAGTAATTAAGGTTTCTGTTGGGAACTGGTCACGTAGGCACCCCCATCTAGTTGTAGCAGAATCGAAGGCTCCCAGAAGGAAAACAGGTGTTCAGTGTAAACCATATTATTTGCAGAAACAATGAGCCACTTTTATCAGAGAACAGTTTTAATCTTCCCAAAATACAAGTTCTCAGGTGCCAGCCAAGGGCCAACCTTGCAAGCAGGCCTTTCCAAGGATAGCACTCTCAGGCATTTTGTGTTAACTCTCTTCTGCTCATGGTGCTCACTTTAATATTTAATTATAATTTGTCATGTAAGTTTAATTATTTGATTTTCAGTATAATAATCTTTTGACTAATTTGTTATTAGCTAGTGTTTCTCAGTTTCTGACTATCATACTACAACAGAAATGAACTATTATACCTGTTTTAATATAACATGTATTCTGAATATTTTCTGTCTTTTAAAAAATGTATTAGGTATAAATGTAATATATTTTCATTCAAATGAAATTCTGCTCGTATTGGCAAGCTATTTAATTTGTGCAATTTTACATTTATTTCCAGTTTAGTTATTAATTATACCTAGAACAATTAAACTGTTTTAAGTTCTGTTTTTTTTTCATTATTGATTTTATTTTTTTTAAGTTCTTTTCTAATTCACTACTGTCTTTTTTCCTTGACTCATTTGGATTTCACTTACATATATAAACTTCTTTTTATCTTTCATTTTGATTAACTCCCTATTTTAACTTTTTATTACTAATTTTGTTCCTACGATATTAACTGAATCTGATGTTTTGATCATTTATACCTGGGTAGCAAGTATGAATTTGTTAGTATATTTTTAACTTACTTACATGTAGACTCTTGAGAAAATTAACACTTTGCATTTTATGAATTTGCAAACTTGTGCAATCAATAATGTTATCATATTTTTCATTTTGCTTTTCACAGTGATACCAGTTTGGCCTTCATTTCATACTCATGAATTTTCAGAAGAGATGGTTAATTATTAACATTAAACTTTCCATTTTTAAGAATTGCTGTGAACTTGAGAGAATTTTTATGCTTTTTGTTTCAAGGTTAGGATATGGTGAAAAACTGACTGAACCCTTGAAAACAGTTGAATCAAGGGATGAACATGATCAAAACAATATATAAAACTTACAGAATTAGTGTTATGGCTCTAGCATTAAGGAGGAGAGTTAGTCATGAGGCTTTTAGATCAGAAGCTAAGGCATAGTAGTATCATGGAAGTTAAAAATAATCAAGGATGAGGTGGGTAATTACATAGAACCTTGGAGAGATCAGGAAAAATGATTTGAGAGAATATCATTGGATTTGATATTTGAACAATCTGGGATGGTAAGTTTGAGTAGACTGGAAACAGACCCAGAATTTTAAAGGATAGAAATAGTCATGTAATGAAGATAAGACGTTGGTGGATATAGTGGTTCTTTATGAGAAGTTTGATGGTCAAAGGAAGAGGAGAGAACTTTAAGCAAGAGTTTGGGAGTTGGTGAGAGGGACTTGTTTTTGGAAAGTAGGCAGGACATCTCATTCACCAGAGACAGAAAAGAATACTAGAGGTATGTGAAGACTGAAAAATTTAGAGAAGGAAGCAGGTTGTGAAGATTTAATTCATGACTGGGTATCTTTAAAAGTGAAATAACAGACGGAAACAGTAAATCCTTTTTTTTTCTCAATTGTCATCTTAGTAACTTTTTTATTTTGTCTTAGGAACCATAATATTTTCTTGTGAGGATATTTGTTCTTTTCTGTGTTTTTTACTGTCTAGAAATATACTGCGATAATATTATATTTAATATGTACACTTAGATTCTATAGCTGTATAGCCACTGTAGATTAATCTTTTATTCTTTGGATTTCTAAATTTTTGAGCCTAGTGTCTACTTACCTTTGGTTACAGAGGTTCATTAATATATAAACTTATTATTGACCCATTTCTTTTTCTTTTCTTTAATTTTTCTCTTTACCAGTACATGGATATCATTTGTACTTAGGACATGAGAAATTATTCTGATTTTGTCATCTCTTATGGTATCTTGCTGGGTTTTCACTGGGAATTTTGTAGACTCTAGTAGATCTAGAATAGCCCGTTTTAGATTAAAGAGTAGTTTACGGAGAAGGAAGTATGGTAAAGAGCTAAGGAATTTCTGTGTTCGTTGCTCATATACTGTGCAAGTGTTTTTCTCCTTTGCTGATTTGTAAATCTTGACACCTGTATGTAATTTTTAAGAACTTAAAGTAAAAAAGATACATATCAATGGGAAATGTCTCATGTCCTAAATGCAGGGCATTCATTGTTCACATTGGCTTTTGTTCAGCTTTCCATTTCTGATTTTTATTTAAAATTTGAAGACTTATGATTTCTAAAACATTAATTTCATTACTTCATTAAATACTGATTGAGCATCTACTTCATGTTAGAATGGTACCACTCACTGTAAGCATAACTGTCTTAAGCCTTCCTCTTCGTGTATGTGTGCCTATGTGTGTGGAGAGAGGGAAAGAGTCTGACTAAATTATGATTATCAATACTGCGTAAAACAAGTCCCAAATATAAACTTCATTTTGTGTAAACTTTGCTTATTTGTTATAAAACAGTTCCTGAAGCATGATATTTAAAGAAACTAAAATGAGTACTTTCAAATAAAATTTTCCCCACAGGTGGGAAGGAGAAACCAAAAACAAGTGTAGAAGACTTACAAATTAAGAAGGTAAAGAAGAAAAAGAAAAAGAAACACAAAGAGAATGAAAAACGGAAGCGTCCAAAAATGTATAGCAAATCTATTCAAACTATCTGCTCAGGATTGCTGTCTGATGTTGAAGATCAAGAAGCCAGAGGTATCCTAAATGATAACATAAAGGATTACAGTGGAAAGAGTTTGGATACCAAGAGTTATGATTCCAAAATTCCAGAAAACAGTGAGTTTCCATTTGTCTCATTAAAGGAGCCACGGGTTCAGAACAACCTCAGAAGGCTGGACACTTTGCAGTTCAAACAGCTCATTCATATTGAGCACCAGCCTAACGGAGGTGCATCAGTTATCCATGCCTACAGCAATGAACTCTCCCATCTGTCTCCTGTGGAGATGGAGAGGTTTGCAGAAGAGTTTGTGGATCTGGTGTTCAGTGAAAATGAGAACTCTGCAGCTTTCTATGTAATGGGTATTGTTCATGGGGCAGCTACTTATTTACCTGATTTTTTAGACTACTTTTCATTTAATTTTCCCAATTCACCAGTGAAAATGGAGATATTGGGAAAGAAGGATATAGAGACAACGACTATGTCCAATTTTCATGCTCAGGTAAGAGGTTTTAGTTGTGTGGTTTTTTTTAAACTTTAAATTATATGTTTTAGACAAGTTTATTATGTTCTTTGATCATCATTTTCTTACAGGTTTGCAATAAAAAAAGGTAAGGATATAATGAAACCTCTCGGGGATATTAAAAATAAATTACTCTCTTGATGTGAACACTAGAGTTTAAATTTCAGCTTCTATTTGTCTGTCTTTTCTTAAAGATAGTGAAATAATTAAGATTCTGTTGTCCTTTATTCCTTGGATTTATTTTGGGAGTGAAATGAGTTTACCTATTTATTATTCCAGTCCATACAATAGTTCTATTGCCTGAACATCACTTAAAATTGTCTTCTTGCTTTATGAAATAGTGCTTTAAAAGTGCTTAGCATTGGATTCATCATATGGAAGGTGCTAAATAAATGTTGGATATTCAATATATTGTGGTACAAAGGAATCATTAGTTAAATATGTGATTATGTGAGAATATGAGCATATCAGTGCATATATTGAGCTAATTTCTATTTCCTACCCTTCTCATTGTAGAATATACATTATTTTAAATTAATTTATTTATTTTGGCTGCATCATGCAACTTGTGGGATCTTAGTTCCCTGACTAGGACTGAACAGTGAAAGAATGGAATGCTAACCATTGGACTGCCAGAGAATTCCTGAATATGCATTATTTTAGAAAGCAGAGGCAGAATCCAGTCCACTGGCTTTTAGAAGTGAATGTAGGCCCATCTGAAGGCTGGTGCATTATTATTCATTCTCAGATCAGAGACTGCTTAGGCCGAAGATCAGCAATTTTCATGTTTATCTGTGCTAAAGTTTCTGGTATTCTAAGTAATAATTGATATTCTGGTTTGAAAAGAGGAAAGAAAGTGAAGAAAGTTTCGGAGAGATCTTAGTGATCCTCTGTCCCAATCTTTGTCAAGTTAAACAAGCACAGACAGGAGTCATTTCAGGTTTTACGGTTGGCAGCAGTGCCAGAAGTAGAACACCGTCTCCTTAACCTTCACCCAGGAGGACCTTTTTCCTTATTTTGAGTGTGTATCTTTTTTTGTGTTTGTTTAATATCTGTTCATGTTATAGTTTCCACTTTAAATGATAGTCTGGACATTCAGTCACACCCACACATACCCACCTCCCCACCCCAAACAGTATGTTTGGTGTGTATTCTATCATATATTGAAGTCTGGATAATGTGCTTATATTTAACATTTTAATATGTGTGTGTTGGGGGGGCTACTAACTGTGGGAGAATTTGAGTTTAAATATTTTTTGGAGCTGAAAGGGAGCTGTAGAGCATTGGGCACTTGCTCTGTCATTTTATAAATTTCAGAATGGTTAGTAGACTGGCATCTAGTACTAGTGTCTGCTATTTATTGAGTATTGCCTGTTGACTACCAGGAACTGTTTTAAGTACTTTATATGTAATAACCCATTTAATCTCCGTTACCATTTAATTTTAGCAATGAGGACAGAGAAGAAATAATTGCCCAGAAACCTTTGGTATTAGATCATTGATTTGTTTTTCATTTATTTTATGTCTGCTAAGTGCTAGGTTTTATGGTAGACCTTTTGGCTTCCAGTGTAATTTGTTTCCACTGTATCATAAACTTTCTATTGCCATACAGTGCAAGTTATTTCAGTCATCTTTTAAATGTCACAATACGTTTATTTGCTTTTAAGATAGATTTTAAGGTTAGGAAGTATTAATTTTTATTACTTGATATTTATTAAATGATAAGCATTTTCATCCTAACTTGTGTAATACATACAACACGAAACCATACTTATGTTGTTAAATACAATATTTTGCTGGGACTTGTTAATCAGGCCGGTGTGTGACTAGGTAGTGAGTCTGAAGTCCTTGTAGAGCCACCTACCCTGATTGCCATTACCTGTTAGAGTTCTTGGATACCACATACAGCTGCATCCTTTGTTACCGGTTGTGTCTCTGGCCCTGTATCTGTGTGATTCGCTAGCTACAGGGACTGCTTTTCCCTCTTTAGCTTTCGATGTGGTGGCAGGAAATTGCCTGTGCAAGGTCCGTGTGCCTTTACCCCATGGTCCTCCAGATCCAGCCATTCCCATGGTGTCAGAAAGAGTATCTAGCGAAAAGCTTTCCTGAGCTGCTCATTTGATGTTTCTCCAAACCAGATTCTTTGTTTTTTTAAGAGCTTAGAAGACTGAGGAAGTTGTTTTCTGCAGACTAGTTTTCTGAATATTTGTTTAATGAAAATCAGAGCAGCCAAAATCATTTGCCCTATATCTGTAGACACTAAACGATGACAATATAAGTAAGATGTAGCTATTTCTATGATCTTTATAGTGATAAGGTTTATCTTTGTAATATTACTCTGTAGTTTTCACAGAACTTCATTTTTATATCTGTTTAGCCTTTATCCTTGAATCATGTTAATTTAAAGATTTTTTTGGTGTATGTATCAGTGTATATCTGTGTACACACACAGATACACGGCACTGCCAAAACGGATCAAGGCACAAGACATCCTGTTCTTTGGTCAATGATTTTGGAATTCTTTTTACTTGTATAATTCTGTTTTTCATCTTCATCTATATCCCTGCAGATTGCCTGAAAAATTTGAAAATATGGTGGAATTATGTATTGTCTTATAGGTTATGTCGTTTTTCTGATGTTGTGACTCTGAGGTTAGTGATATAATATCAGTCAAACCTTACGATAAAATTCTGTTTGAGAATAAAAATGGATTTTTTGGGAAAGCTTGTAACCTATCTATATCAGATATTTTGCCACAGATCAAATCAAAAAGCCTCAAAACTAAGTGGCTTAAAGGTATTCCTCACAATTTGTTGGCCTCTCTGGAAAGTCTCTGTCAGCTTGACTGGTGGCTGGATAGCTTCATTCATGTCTTGTGGTTTTCAGATCAGTTGTTCTTAGGAGATCTTGCTTATATGTCTGGTGGTTTGATGCAGTGTCAGTTGGGGTAATGATCGCGTTTTTCTCATCTTCTTGCAAGTTAACTTGGGCTTGTACCCATGGTGTTAGCTGCAGAATTTATAGAGCAGAAAGAGTGAGTCTCTGCTTGTTTTGTGTTTGCTTTAATGTCCCACTGGCCAAAGGAAGTCATGAGGCCAAACCCAGATTCCCTTCTTGATAGTGGGAGTGGCACAGTCACGTTGCTCAGAAGTGAGTTACATGCTTGGGAAGAGATTTTGGCCATGTGCAGTCATCCACATTTCTCTCGGGCTTCCCTTGTGTCTCAGGCAGTAGAGAATCTGCCTGCAATGCAGGAGGACCCGGGTTTGATGCCTGGGTCAAAAAGATCCCCTAAAGAAGGGAATGGCTGCCTACTCCAGTATTCTTGACTGGAGAATTCAACGGTGAGTAGCCTGGAGGGCTACAGTCTGTGGGGTCACAAAGAGTGAGACACGACTGAGTGGCTAACACTTTCACTTTTTCACATCTGTCTTGGTCTACCATCTCTATTTTGGTCAAATAGTCATTTGGGCATTTAACATTCTCTTGTCTTTCATGGTAGGAGAACAGAAAGGCAAGTAAGACAATATTTTTATCTGTCAAGGAATAATTGAGATTTCTGTCTTGACACACAGTATTTAATCAGTGTGCATTCCAAATGCCGTAGTAAGAACTTGCTACTGTGAGAATATGAAAACTGGGGCAGTTATCCTCCAGTCACCTTTTTCCCTCCCTCAAACCTGGTTCTGGGCAGGAGGAGAAGGGGACGACAGAGGATGAGATGGCTGGATGGCATCACCGACTCAATGGACATGAGTTTGAGTGAACTCCGGAAGATGGTGATGGACAGGGAGGCCTGGCATGCTGTGATTCATGGGGTCGTAGAGAGTTGGACATGACTGAGTGACTGAACTGAACTGACTGAAACCTGGTTCTGAGTTACTGCAGACAGATAACTTACAGCAAGTGTTAACTCATGATTAAATCTACCAATATTTTAATAGCGAGTTCAGTTCAGTTGCTCAGTCATGTCCAACTCTTTGCAACCCCATGGACTGTAGCATACCAGGCTTCCTTGTCCATCACCAGCTCCCGGAGTTTACTCAAACTCATGTCCATTGAGTCAGTGATGCCATCCAACCATCTCATATCATCCCCTTCTCCTCTCGCCTTCAATCTTTCACAGCATCAGGGTCTTTTCAAATGAGTCAGCTCTTCGCATCAGGTGGCCGACGTATTGGAGTTTCAGCTTCAGCATCAGTCCTTCCAGTGAACACTCATGACCGATTTCCTTTAGAATGGGCTGGATGGATCTCTTCGCAGTCCAAGGGACTCTCAAGAGTCATCTCCAACACCACAGTCCAAAGCATCAATTCTTCGGCGCTCAGCTTCTTTATAGTCCAACTCTCACATCCATACATGACTACTGGAAAAACCATAGCTTGAGTAGACAGACCTTTGTTGGCAAAGTAATGTCTCTGCTTTTTAATATGCTATCTAGGTTGGTCATAACTTTTCTTCCAAGGAGCAAGCATCTTTTAATTTCGTGGCTGCAGTCACCATCTGCAGTGATTTTGGAGCCTACAAAATAAAGTCTGTCACTGTTTCCCCTGTTACCCTATCTATTTGCCATGAAGTGATGGGACTGGATGACCTGATCTTAGTTTTCTGAATGTTGAGCGTTAAGCCAACTTTTTCACTCTCCTCTTTTCACTTTAGTTCTTCTTCACTTTCTGCCATAAGGGTGGTGTCATCTGCATATCTGAGGTTATTGATATTTCTCCCGGCAATCTTGATTCCAGCTTGTGCTTCTTCCAGCCCAGCGTTTCTCATGATGTACTCTGCATATAAGTTAAATATACAGGGGACAATATACAGCCTTGACGTACTCCTTTTCCTATTTGGAACCAATCTGTTGTTCCATATCCAGTTCTAACTGTTGCTTCCTGACCTGCATACAGGTTTCTCAAGAGGCACGTCAGGTGGTCTGGTATTCCCATCTCTTTCAGAATTTTCCACAATTTATTGTGATCCCCACAGTCAAAGGCTTTGGCATAGTTGATAAAGCAGAAATAGATGTTCTTCTGGAACTCTCTTGGTTTTTTGATGATCCAGCAGATGTTGGCAATTTGATCTCTGGTTCCTCTGCCTATCCTAAAACCAGCTTGGACATCTGGAAGTCAACAGTTATTAAATCTGATTTGAATCTTAGCCTTGGCTCTGCAAAATGAGGGGAGAAAACTAACAGTTATTGGATTCATCTGGGGTCATTCATTCATCGTGCTAGGCCAATGAAAATGATTCAGCATGGCATCTTTGACCATTGCCTTCGTTTGTACTGACTTTTCATTTTGACCAGTTGTGCTTGACATATACAGCTTAAGTGTTTGACCTGATCTGCTGCAGCAGGTGGCAGGTATCAGATGTTTGAATTGAGAACGGAGACTTTTTCCTTTATTGTACTAATTTAAATAATAAAGAATAACAGTTTTATTCTTACTTTAGTTATAAGGATATTTTTGAAATAAAATATTGATTAAATGTTATTACCTGGTACATGTTTTACTTTGGAAGGATATACTAGATATGATGGGGAATAGCTCCCCCTTGTGGCACATTTATTTTTGTTAGATGCTTGGATTGCCGTGGTGAGCTCGACTTTTTTTTTTTTTTAATTCACCAGAATTGAACCAGTAGCTTCTTCTGCTCTCATTTCCACATTTTTTTTTGTTTGTTTTTACTGTAGTAACTATCCTCTTGTTTGTATTTTTTTTTTCTGGATTGATGATGATACTTGCTAGAAGCATCTATAATATCTTCTCTATTTAGCATGAGTTAACTATAATATATACTATCCCCTGGAGAAGGAAATGACAGTGCACTCCAGTGTTCTTGCCTGGAGAATCCCATGGACAGGTAGCCTCGCGGGCTCCAGTCCAAAGGGTTGCGAAGAGTCATACACAACTGAGCGACTAAGCACATACTGTATACTATAAAGTATTCGGTGGAATTTTTAATATCTTGGGATGTTGATAGGCACACTTAAAGAAAACAGGTAAATAAGAAAAACAGATTTTGAAATCAAAACAGTTTGTCTTATGCTGGGCGAAATGTTTATTTATTTTGAGTCTTCTCACAGCCTTTATAGCGTTTAATAGTGTGTGGTGAACCTCCCAACCAGAAGAGCTTTCCAAACTTACTGGACTATAGAACCTTCTCTTCAGGGACTGGCATATCAGGGAGCACATTTTGGGAAACAGCATTATTTCAAGTGAGTCATTCCTAGTGGTTTTTTAAATTACATATGTCCAATTTGCTTCCCTTGTTGCAGCAATTTTTATAACTAAAATAAGAGAAAGCAGTATATTTTTGGCAATGCATTTCCTGTCATAAAGGCTACTTTTTTCTTCTATAGCAAGCCAGATGTGTTTTTTGTTTTTGTTTTTAAAGATTATGTGAGGAATAATGAATAGGCTTTTAGTTTAAACATAATCTAATTGAACAGTCCCTTTCCCATTAACCGAAACTGAGATTATGTTGTTGACAATTACTGACAGTGGCTACGAAAAGTCTTCTATTTCCTCCTCTCCCATTCCCCTTACTCCCCTTCATAACATTTATAGAGAATAAATGGAGTGAATAAAGGGAAATATGAAAGTGTAGTCATGATGGTGGTAGGTTTTTTGTGGAGTGGAGGACTCTAGGGGAGGTTTAGGTTAAAAATGTTACATCTGTTGATAGCTTTTACAAATATAAGAATATCCTTTCTGCCTTTTATTATGTTGTCTTCTGAGAGGTATACCTTTTAAGGAATATATATACCTTTTAAGGTATACCTTTTAAGGAAGCATATAGGGTATGTTTTAATGCAGTGATGTATGTTGATATTTTCAATTTTTTAACTGCATCAGAAAACTAATAATTTCATTGTTTACTGAAGCAAATACAGTGATCTTATGCAAAGTGTCATCACGATGTATTTCCAGGTAAGTGGTTTTTTTGAATAATGGAAGCATACGGTTTTAAGGACCAAGATTTTATTGAAGATAACCTTTTGACTGAGGATTGTTGTTGTTGTTCAGTCACTGAGTTGAGTCTGACTCTTTGAGACCCTATGGACTGCAGCATGCCAGGCTTCTCTGTCCTTCACTGTCTCCCAGAGCTTGCCCAGACTCTCTGAGTCAGTGATGTCATCCAACGATCTCATCCTGTGGCCCCCTTCACCTCCTGCCTTCAGTCTTTTCCAGCATCAGGGTCTTTTCCAATCAGTCGGCTCTTCACATCAGCTTCAATACTTTGGAGCTTCAATACTTTGAAGCATCAGTCCTTCCAATGAATATTCAGGGTTGATTTCCTTTAGGATTGACTGGTTTGATCTCCTTGCTGTCCAAGGGACTCTCAAGAGTCTTCTCCAGCACCACAATCCAAAAGTGTCCATTCTTTGGCACTCAGCCTTCTTTATGGTCCAACTCCCACATCCGTACATGACTACTGGAAAAACCATGGCTTTGACTGTGGGGACCTTTGTCAGCAAAGTGATGTCTCTGCTTTTTATTTTTTTATTCCTGCTTTTTAATATGCTGTCTAGGCTTGTCATTTTCTTCCAAGGAGCAAGTGTCTCTTAATTTCATGACTGAGCATATTTAACAAAATTCATGTTTTTCCATCTAGATTTGTCATTATGGTGTTATAATTTCGATGAGCTAGGGCAGCTGCAGTTGTTCATACCTCTTGCCACTCCTTTCCCTTGTAATTGTGGTTTCTTATCCTTTAAGATTTTTGATATTAACTGGAATTATGCCAAGTGTAGAAACATATATGTAAGAAGAGTATCCTCATATGAATCGTGGCCTTTGTGACATTTATTTTAATTATTTAGATATTCTTTCAGCTCTTACCTTTTTCGTTTTCTCATCCCACTGCTCTTGAATTGTAATTGTTGGATAAATTATTTTTGGATAATTGAGACTTTTTTTCTAATGATTATTGTAGATTTCTTTTTGTTCCATGCTACAGAGGAAACTTAATTATTTGCTGTATAATATTTCATTATTGCAGATGTCATGTAAATCAAAGCATACTATTTTTTTTTGTGAGAAGTATGTGATTATATTCTTATATCTGGTTTCATCAAGAAGTATGTATGTTTTGAATTTGAATATGTGTAGTTTTCCCTGTTTGAAACATTAATTGTTCAAATTTAGTGTATGTTTGAAGTATTGGGTTATTAATCTAGAAAGTGATAGTGTTACTTGCCCAGTCATGTCCCACTCCTTGAGACCCCGTGGACTGTAGCCCGCCAGGCCCCTCTGTCTCTGGAATTCTCCAGGCAAGAATACTGGAGTGAGATGCCATGCCCTTCTCCAGGGGATCTTCCCGACCCAGTAATAAAACTCTGGGTCTCCTGCGGTGCAAGTTTTTTACCATTAATAATTGGTAATTCTTTACCAATAGCAAATTACAGATTCTTTACCAATAATAATTCTTTATTATTCTGAGCCACCAGGGAAGCCACAAGAACATTAGAGTGAGTTGCCATTTCCCCCTCCAGGGGATCTTTCCAACCCAGGGATTGAACCTGTGTCTTCTGCTCTGTAGGCAGATTCTTTACCCACTTAGTATTAAAAGTTATGTTAATATGAAGTTGCTCAGTCGTGTGCGACTCTTTGCGATCTGAACCCATGGACTGTATGTAGCCTATCAGGCTCCTCTGTCCATAGTATTTTCCAGGCAAGAGTACTGGAGTGGGTTGCCATTTCCTTCTCCAGGAAGGAATTAAATGATATGTATTAAGTGGTATATAATTAAAAGTTACATTACAGTGTGTTTGTTTAATTGGGGGTGTGCATGCATGCTAAGTCACTTCAGTTGTGTCTGACTGTTTGTGACCCTGTGGACTGTAGCCTGTCAGGCTTCTCTGTCCATGGGATTCTCCAGGCAAGAATACTGGAGTGAGTTGCCATGCCCTCCTTCAAGGGATTTTCCTGACCCAGGGATTGAACTCGTATCTTTTAATGTCTCCTGCATTAGCAGGTGGCTTCTTTACCACTAGTGCCACCTAGGAAGCCCCTAATTGGGTTATAGTTGATTTATATTATTCTTAGTTTCAAGTGACAAAACAGTGCTTCACAGTTTCTTTAGATTATACTCCATTTTAAAGCTCTTATAAAATACTGTCTATATTCCACATGGTGTGCATTATTCCCTTGTAGCTTATTTATTTTATACATAGTAGCTTGTACTTAACTCCCTGCCTCAGTCTTGCTCATCCCCCTCCCCCCCACCCCTCTTCCCACAGGTAACCACTAGTTTTCTATATCTGTGAGTCTGTTTCTTTTTTGTTACATTCATTAATGTTTTAGATTCCTTATATAACTAATAACATACATAGTATTTATCCTTATATAATTAATAACATACATAGTATTTATCTTTCTCTGACTTATTTTACTTAGTAATATCACTCAAGTCTATCCATGTTGTTGCAAATAGAAAAAAAATGCATTCTTTTGTATAGCTGAATATCATTCCACTGTGTGTGTGTGTGTGTCTTTGTATGTGTGTATATATACACACACACACCATGTCTTTGTTACCCATTCATCTATTGTTGGACACTTGGGTTGCATCCATATCTTGGCTGTTATAAATAATGCTGCTTTGAACCTTGGGATGCATTTATTTTTTTGAATTAGCATTTTCATTTTTTTTTGAATATATACCCATGAAGGAAATTGCTAGTTTTTTGAGGAACCTCTGCTGTTTTCCACAGTGGCTACACCAATTTACATTCACATTAACAGTGTACAAAGGTTCCTTTTTCTTCACATCCTCTCCAACATTTGTTATTTTTGGTCTTTTTGATGATAGCCCTTTTGACAGGTGTGAAGTGATGTTTCACTGTAGTTTTAATTTGCATTTCCCTGATGATTAGTGATGTTAAACATCTTTTCTTGTGCCTGTTGGCCATCTATATATATTTTTTGGAAGTTCAGGTCTGGCCATTTTTTAATTGAGTTACACTGTATTTTAAAATGCAGATTACTTTCTCAAGCTAAGATTGTGATGAATTTAATCTTTAAAATTTAGTTTTAAATTTAAATATATTTATATCCATTCTATTGAATCATCAGATTATTATCTTTAATATTTGGAGAATCAATGTTTAGAAGAAAATTCTTTTTTGTTTTAAACCCTATAGCTAAGTATGTGTACTTTATATAGAGACCATACTTTTTAGTGGAATATATGTGTGGATTGCTTTTTGTTTGTTTGGTTTTGCTGTGAACTGTTTCACTTAAGGGATCTTGGTTCCCCTATCAGGGCCTGAACCTGGACCCTTGGCAGTGAGAGATCGTGGAGTCTAACCACTGGATCACCAGAGAATTACTTATCTGTGGTTTTAGTAGTGGACAAACAAAATGTATTTTACAGTTTTAGCACATTTTGGTGAAAAAGGAACGGACTTGTGCTTTTATTTTAGCAAATTATATGTGTAAATGAATTTTACATATATATGTATTTTGCCATGAGATGACAAGAACTATGAAGATTCACGTACCATATTTAACATTATAAGCCAACATGTAGAGTCTGTATTTACTTTATTCTTTAAAATTTAGTTTTTTCCATATATTCTTTGAAATATTTATGAATTTTAATAGGACAGACCAAAAAATCATCAACAAATATAGTGTTGTTTTAAGGGTGTCAAACAGAGGAAAGGAGGAAAAATCAAATTTGTTTTAATCTATTGTGTTAAAGTTTTTAACATTTAGGTCTGTACTAATTTAGACAGGTGTTTCATTTTATTTTACTTTTAAACAAAGAACAACATATGTAAACTTGGAAATTAATGTAAAAGTGGAAATTTGAATGAAATGAGATAGCTAGGTCAGTAATGTTTTCTTCAGTCAGTGAAATAATCATTCCAATCTAAAATAGCAACATCTGGATAAATCAAAGTACTTAAGTTATAAAATATATCTTTAATATTATCACCAAAGAAGCTTTACCCATTCTTGCTGTTACTAAATGTTGCATGTTTTTACTTAACATTTAAACACAGAAATTTTATTCAAAGAGGGCTGAATGTTAAACTTATTAATAGTAGCTCTGTTTTTCTAATTATTAACAGTATTTATCCTCCTCTATAGTTAAATAATGTTATAGTAGGTTCTTTTTTTTATGTTTTAGAATGAAAGTAGTTACTTGAATTGCATGGAAACCATTTGGTAGAACTCCAAAGTCTATTTCAGTTAGAGAAATGAATTATTTCATGTATAGTTTGGCCTATTTTTACCTATTAAATAAACTGTAATCATTTTAGATTAATATTTTCTCAGAGAAGATTGACTCCTAAATGTCTCCTAGTATTAAAGAGCATTCTTTCTTTATTGGTATGTCTTTTGAATGTGTGTCAGTTCAGTTCAGTCACTCAGTCATGTCCGACTCTGCGACCACCCCAGGCCTCCCTGTCCATCACCAGCTTCAGGAGTTTACTCAAACTCATGTCCATTGAGTCGGTGATGCTATCCAACCATCTCTTCCTCTGTCGTCCCCTTCTCCTCCTGCCTTCAATCTTTCCCAACATCAGGGTCTTTTCAAATGAGTCAGCTCTTTGTTTCAGGTGGCCAAAGTATTGGAGTTTCAGCTTCAACATCAGTCTTTGCAATGAACACTCAGGACTGATCTCTTTGGGATGGACTGGTTGGATCTCCTTGCAGTCCAAGGGACTCTCAAGAATCTTCTCCAACACCACAGTTCAAAAACATCAATTCTTTGGCACTCAGCTTTCTTTATAGTCCAACTCTCACATCCATACAGGACCACTGGAAAAACCATAGCCTTGACTAGACAGACCTTTGTTGGCAAAGTAATGTCTCTGCTTTTTAAAGTGCTGTCTAGGTTGGTCATAACTTTTCTTCCAAGGAGGAAGGATATTTTAATTTCATGGCTGCAATCACCATCTGCAGTGATTTTGGAGCCCCCAAAATAAAGTCTGTCACTGTTTCCACTGTTTCCCCATCTATTTCCCATGAAGTGATGGGACCAGATGACATGATCTTCCGTTTTCTGAATGTTGAGTTTTAAGTCAACTTTTTCACTCTCCTCTTTCACTCTCATCAAGCGGCTCTTTAGTTCTTCTTTACTTTCTGCCATAAGGGTGGTGTCATCTGCATATCTGAGGTTATTGATATTTCTCCCGGCAATCTTGATTCCAGCTTGTGCTTCCTCCAGCCCAATGTTTCTCATGATGTACTCTGCATATAAGTTAAATAAGCAGGGTGACAATATACAGCCTTGACGTACTCCTTTTCCTATTTGGAACCAGTCTGCTGTTTCATGTCCAGTTCTAACTGTTCCTTCCTGATCTGCATACAGATTTCTCAAGAGGCAGGTCAGGTGGTCTGGTATTCCCATCTCTTTTAGAATCTTCCAGAGTTTATTGTGATCCACACAGTGAAGGCTTTGGCATAGTCAATAAAGCAGAAATAGATGTTTTCCTAGAACTCTTTTGCTTTTTCGATGATTCACTGGATGTTGGCCATTTGATCTCTGGTTCCTCTGCCTTTTCTAAAACCAGCTTGAACATCTAGAAGTTCTTGGCTCATGTATTGTTGAGGCCTGGCTTGGAGAATTTTGAGCATTACTTTACCAGTGTGTGAGATGAGTGCAATTGTGCAGTAGTTTGAGCATTCTTTGGTATTGTCTTTCTTTGGGATTGGAATGAAAACTGACCTTTTCCAGTTATGTGGCCACTGCCGAGTTTTCCAAATTTGCTGGCATACTGAGTGCAGCACTTTCACAGCATCATTTTTTAGGATTTGAAATAGCTCAACTGGAATTCTATCTCCTCCACTATCTTTGTTTGTAGTGATGCTTCCTAAGGCCCACTTGACTTCATGTTCCAGGATTTCTGGCTCTAGGTGAGTGATCACACCATCGTGATTATCTGGGTCATGAAGCTCTTTTGTACAGTTCTTCTGTGTATTCTTGTCACCTCTTCTTAATATCTTCTGCTTCTGTTACGTCCATACCATTTCTTGAGTTACAAAAAAAAGTCCTTTATTGAGCCCATCTTTGCATGAAATGTTCCCTTGGTATCAAATTTTCTTCAAGAGTTCTCTAGTCTTTCCCATTTTATTGTTTTCCTCTCTTTCTTTTCACTGATCACTGAGGAAGGCTTTCTTATCTCTCTTTGCTATTCTTTGGAACTCTGCATTCAGATGCTTATATCTTTCCTTTTCTCCTTTGCCTTTTGCTTCTCTTCTTTTCACAGGTATTTGCAAGGCCTCCTCAGACAGCCATTTTGCTCTTTTGCATTTCTTTTTCTTGGGGATGGTCTTGATTCCTGTCTCCTGTACAATGTCATGAACATCTGTCCATAATTCATCAGGCACTCTGTCAGATCTAGTCCCTTAAATCTATTTCTCACTTTCACTGTAGAAACAGAAGGGATTTGATTTAGGTCATACCTGAATGGTCTAATGTGCATTCCAAGTCTGAATGTGTGTATTCTTACATATAATCTCTTGGAAAGAAAAGAGTCCAGCAGACCATCCATTCATTTGACTTTTGTTTTAAAAGTATGTTAAAAGTACCCATTTCTTTGTAAGAGGTCTTACATTTAGTTGTGTTTCAGAAGGATTCTCTCACTGGAAATTCCTCCTTCCTCAAGTTAATTTGTTGATAATTGAGTCACTGCACAAATCATTAAGTTGATCATTGTTGATACTGTGATACAGTATAATGAACCAGCTGGATGGGAAAGACTGGATTCTGGCTTTGTTAGAACTGGTTAATAGCTTAGACAGTTATCGAAGTTTACAAAAGACAAAGAAGTTTGAAGCACAGAAAATTAACTCACTTGTGTGAAGTGGAAATCCTGCCTGTCAAATATATCTTGTAAATCAAATGATGCATATCAAAGCACTTGTAAACTTGTGTTTAACAACAAAAGGTGTTTGATTTCAGTGAGATATTTATGAATTTTAATACAAGTCTTTTAATTTTAATCAAGTCTCTCAGAAAGTCATGCTCATTTGCAGATCCAGTACTGAGGCTACGATCTCAGAGTCAGCTAACAAAATTGATATCAATCCTGATAATTTTGCTAAATTTTAAGTTGATATTTTTAGCTTTGTTCGACTGCATTACAGAAATGCATAACAATGATTAATTTTACTTTTGTGGTACTGTTAGTATATCTAAACGTCTAGAGCCTAAATATTGTTGTAAAGTCAGATACTCACTTATAGTTCTCTCAGTATTGGAGATGCTAGGAACTTTTGGGAGGCAGGAGAAAGATCAGACCATGAGTACAAAATGGGGACACAGACCCCAGCTTTTTGTTTTTGTTTTGTTTTTTTTCGTAACTTGAAGAATTTGGGTAAGGTTTTATGTTTCTGAGAAGTGAATTTGTGGCAGTTCATGAAAACTTAACTTTGAAATTCTGGTAAATGAACTTATTAAGGAAATAATGTATAGTTGATAACACCGCTTTGCTTATTATTCTAAAAAGTAAAATTATCTAGTGTTTTAGTAAAATATTTTCTTAAGATAGAACTTTTATTGTCCTGTTTTTGATGTAGGTGGGGGCTTAGATACTTTGATACATATATTGTGTTTACCAACTGCGGTTGTAGAGATTCACCTTGTGATCTGAACATATTTTAGAATCTGTGTCCCTGATGTGATGAAAATTTAGCCATCTAGATTTACCTGGTGTATGGGACTTCCCATTTTAAAACCGGAATAGACCCAGGTAAACTGAGACAATGTTATTTCCCTAAAGTTAGTGGCCACAAAAGCCAATCCAGAGAAGAAGATGTTTATTTATGAAAGGAATTTGTTTTGCTTTAAGGATACTCGTGTTTACTAGCGTTACCATATGAGGTTTCTCTGTAAGGTTTAGATGTACTTTTGAAATTTGGGACCAATAATTCTTGAGATATAGCCTCTTTTATTTTGGTTTAAATTTGAATGATAACCATTTGCTCACACTGTACAGGTGGCTTTACATAATTATTGTTTTCTTTAGAAATCTGAGATCAATCTTTCCAGTTAAAGAAACTAAAACTGAAGGAATTTAACTGATTTCTACCCACATAACTGGTAGATAGCAAATGTAGATTTGGAACCTAGGACTTTTGGTTCTCTAGCTTACTAGTAGGTTTTCATCAGAGAAATATAAAGTGAATCTTCGATTAATATGCTGAAATCTAGAAAGGAACATAATTCCTGGTGGCCTTTTTGACGTACAAAGTACTGATGATGGTTAAATGCACTGTTTTCAGAGGGTCTGTTTTTGAAAATTCTGACAAAAAGTTATGAACCATTTAGGAAAATAAAGGTATAGGAACTTTTGAATATAATTTCAGTGGCATTATAGATCAAATAAACTGTGTTGAAAGGAGGAACTATATTGTCAGGAAGTATGCTGTTTATCTCAACTCTGTTTTCATAAGCAGTGTGTAGTAATAGCTAGAGAAGGTAAAATACCTCGATTTTGTGCAGATTTTTTGTTGTTGTTTGTTTTATTGTTGGTAAAAGGCGTTTTTGTTTTATTTTGCTTGCCTCACATTTTGTTTTAAAAATCTGACACAGCATACATAATTTAGGATTATGCAGTGGTAATAGGAATTGTCTTATGTTTAATGAAATTAAATCCATATCCTTCAGGTGAAAAGAACATATTCTCACGGTACTTATAGAGCTGGCCCAATGAGACAAATCAGCTTGGTGGGAGCAGTTGATGAAGAAGTGGGAGATTACTTCCCTGAGTTCCTTGACATGTTGGAAGATTCACCATTTTTAAAAGTAAGAGAAAACAATGTGAAGCAATCTAAGTTGTGGGTGTTACTTTCATGCTACAAATGATAGAAATCATGGGTTTTTCAGAATTATAAAATTTTTGATTTCAGTTGATTTGGCAGGAAGGGAAGAAGAGGTGAGAAACTAGAAGTAATTCTTGTGTTGTGTGTGTAACTTCTCAGGTACTAATTCTAATAGCAAAGGTGAGTGGTAGATCAGAAAATAATACTTGCCTGTAGCTGCCACTTTAGGAAAGTAAGTTCCACTGGTTTATCACCTTTTTATATACTTGAGTGCCAATGTTCTTGCCTGGAGAATCCCAGGGACCGGGGAGCCTTGGTGGGCTGCCGTCTCTGGGGTTGCACAGAGTCGGACACGACTGAAGCGACTTAGCAGCAGCAGCCGCAGCAGCAGCAGCAGCAGCAGCAGATTAAGAAGTACAGGATAGATGCTTACCACAGTGTTTGCAACTGGGTAGTGACAGTTTGGGTGTGTGGAAAACTGGCCTGGCAAGTTGTATAACTGTATTTTAGCTTTGGAGATCCTAGCTGGGTTGGGCAAACCAGTTAAACTTTCTGGGCTTCAGTGTCCTCATCAATAAAATAAGGTATTTAAACAATGCAGCTTTAAGACCCCTTTAAATTCTTCAAATGATTTTGAGCAGGATTCTGTTTTCTTTCTTCCTTTCCTCCCTTCCTTTTTTTCCTTCCTCCTTTATTTTTTCTTCCCTTTCTTCCTTTTTCTTTGTTTTCCCAGCAGTTCCTGCATTCCAGAAAATATTTCTTCTTATGGGCTGCTAGCACTGTCCTATTGAGAGAAAAATCTCTGAACTATGTAGTTAGGTCAGTTATTTAATCAGTAATTAAAAGGTCAAAGTGTGACAAGATTAGTTTATCTCTAAAACTTGGTACATATTCTGTAGAACATCTCTCTCTTTTTTTTTTTTTTTACTTCTCACTCAGTTTTCTAGTCTACGTGTTTATATATATCTTTTCGTTTTTCATCCTACTCCATTTTCCTTTTATTTCCTTTTAAACCATTGGTTCCTTGTCTGTTTCTCCCAGCTAGTGACATGGATTTTGGCTGCATTTGTTTTGAGTGGCATTTTAAAAATACCATCATTTCTTTTACAACATAGCATTTCCTTTATATTCTCAGAATTGAATTAGAAGTTTCAAGCCTCCTTCAAATTTATTTTAAAAAAGTTGCTAAGATAATAAGCTTTCTCGACTTCTAGCTATAATGCGAGATGCCAGAATAAATGGAACTATATCAGAGTTTTGAGTAACTATAAATTAGGCCTAGCATTCTATTCATACTTATTCAAACAAGTGGAACCAAAACGTCATGAAAGTTTTAGTTAAGCAAAAATTCATAAGTTTTCTAAAATATATATATATATACATAGTTTAGAAACATAAACTGAAATGGGAGCACTGAATATGAAATAGAAAAAGTGAAACAAGCTAAATAAAAATTAAAGATCATCATATTATTGTTTTTAAATATGGCTGCTTCATTAGAATCACATTTGGAACTTTGGAGAAGGGGGAAAGAAAACACCTGGGTATTTATATTTGTCAAAAAAATTCCAAGATAATTCGAATGTGCATCTGGAAAACAGGAAATTAACATGCGATAGTTTTTGTTTTTTAACTAAAGTACAGATTTTGTTCACATTTCACAACATTTTAAGCTAGTGTCCATTATTTGTTTTCATGCATTATTTTTAAGAGTCCACATCATATTTAGTTGTATTGAGCAGCTACAGCTGCATGCAGCAAATTTTGATAAAATTATTTTTTTCATTTTTACTCTGTTACAGATATTTTCTAATTTTCCTTGTTATGGCTTCTTAGATACACCTATCATTTAAAAGTGGATGCTTAATTTCCAAATAGATGGGTTTTTAAAAGTATCTTTGATGTTAATTTCTCACTTAAATGCTTTTTTTTTCTATAATATTACCCTCTGTGCCTTTTTATGGAGAAGGCAATGGCAACCTACTCCAGTACTCTTGCCTGGAAAATCCCATGGACGGAGGAGCCTGGTGGGCTGCAGTCCATGGAGTGGCCAGGAGTTGGATGCTACTGAGCTACTTCATTTTCACTTTTCACTTTCATGCATTGGAGAAGGAAATGACAACCCACTCCAGTGTTCTTCCCTGGAGAATCCCAGGGACGAGGGAGCCTGATGAGCTGCCATCTATGGGGTCGCACAGAGTCGGAGACAACTGAAGTGACTTAGCAGCAGCAGTGCCTTTTTAGTCTTTTAACTTTATTGAGGCTTTTCCAATGGTAAGTCAAAGATTTCTCTTGGTAAATGTCACATTGTACTTGAAAATATGTGAGTTATTTTCAGACATCTTTTGATATTGATTTCTAACGTAATTCCACAGTGATAAGAGAACAGATTATGTATGATTTCAGTCCTTTCAGATGATGAAATTTTTGCACTGTTTTATGTCCTGGGATATGTTCCAGTTTCTCCTGGTTTATATAGTCTGTGGGAACTTGAATAGGATTTGTATCCCGTTGTTGTGTGAATATTCTATAAATCTTAATTATGCTGAATTGGTTCGTGGTGCTTTTCAGGTCTCCTATAGCCTCCTACTTTTCTGTCTATTCATTTTATTAATTTTTGAGAGTTTGGTATTGAAACAACTAAAAATCTTAATTTATTTACTTAAAAAACTATAATATATACTAGAACTATATGTAACTTGTTCTGTATTTTCCAAGTCTCCTGTAAATGTTATTATACTTTCATAATTTAAGAAATAAAGAATAAAAAATCATTTAAGTATTTATATTTCAGATTTTAATTTTAAAAGTAAATGAGATAAATAAATGCATTCTTCCTGGAGAGATGTAATTTGACAACCTCCCCTTTTGAAAAGTGGGGTATGGTTTATAAATACCCATTTTCTCACCATTCAGTGGACAGTGACTCTTGGTCATTCCTCTGTTGCTCCTGTTTTCAGAGATTTTAATCCCTGGTTTTAGACCAGCAACCTCTTCAAGAAACTACTACACAGGAATAAATTTTAATTTTGATTTAGTTTTCCTCTTTGTTCTGTTAGGTTTTAACTACTCAAAGAGGTAGCCCCCTTTTATTTGAGGTATCCATTTTTTAAAACTCAGTTGGTCATTTTTATAGATTGTCATGGAAGATAACTTGCTTATTTTGCCAATCTGTTAACATTATATTGTCAGGTTGGTTTATTTTTCTTCCTCGGTTCTTGCCTCGTCGCAACAAAAATTTGGAACGACTGAGTAAAGGGTTTGAGACAACTGACAAGTTACAGCTCAGTTCAGCTCAACCAGGCAGATCTTTTATTAGACAGACACCCCCAAAATATGAGAGCAGGTCCACCCCAAAGGAGTCTTCGTTTTCCATCTGGCTTCCCCCTTTTTATACTTCTAGTTTCTTTCTTTTGGTTATGCCCTGTGCAAAATAGGGTTTGTACTCACCACCAGTCAATGAAAAGGAATGCAAATGGGCATACACGCAAGGCCGAATGACAATTGCAAGTCATATAACAGTAGGCTGTGTTGTTTATATCTTTCCAAAATTCAGTCTGTTACAATCAGATGTAGTATATTTATGAACCCTTAATGAGCTCCTAACTGCCTAAGATTACTTGGGGAAGACACTGTGGTTATTTTGTATCCACTGTGGGCCTAGTGCGCATGTACAGGAGTTGGAAAAGCCTCTGGTTATTTTTGTAGCATATCTGTGCAGTCTCCTATGTGTGTCTAGGATGGGTTTTAGAGATCAGCTTCTATCCCTTTCAGCCAGGCCACCCCTTGTGCTCATGCCTAACTTCCTACTTAACAATATGACCCATGTATTTGGTAGAAAGAGTAACAGATGATGAATACAGTGAATCATACCTCTGGCAGAATTGGAGAAGTGGGGGAAACCATCCAAGAATAATTACTCTCTTGATGTATCTGAAATAGAATATTTTGAAGGCAAACTTATGAATATATAGAAATATATTTAAAACAGGTACCTAATTCAGATGTATATATGAAATTTTGTGAAGGACACAGTAGTCTTTAATGTATATTTGAAGATTCGTTTTAAAAAATAATCGATTTCTGTGTCATTATTTGCCTCTAGTGTACACTGCCCTGGGGGACACTATCTAGTTTAAAATTAGAGAGTCGGAAAGATAGTGATGACGGTCCCATCATGTGGGTGCGCCCGGGAGAACAGATGATCCCTGTGGCTGACATGCCAAAGTCACCTTTCAAAAGGAAAAGGTATGTTGTATATAAATGTTTATTGCTGGGAATGAGTGTTTGTACATTGGTATGTATGCATTTGTTGAAAGTTGGAGGAAGAAAGTAGGGAAAGTTTAGAGCATAATTGAAATGTAAATTCAAAAATGGTTATCCATGCTGATATAATTTCTTATAAATATCAAATAAAATCAAACATGAACAATGCAGGCAAATGACATGTTGTAACCACAGATGGGGAAAAAATGTGATTCACAACAGGGACATTATAAACTGTATTGGAATAAATTGAATAAATATTCAGAAACAAATTTAAATAATATTTTAAGAAAACTAAAACATCTATGGAGAATATAAAAAAAGATCTAAGCGGATGTTTAGATCTGCACTCTGGATTGAATACAAGTGGTAGTCCATTAGAATTTTAGGGTTCATTTGTGCTCACACTTCCAGCACTGGATAAAATAATTTTAAAATTCGTATGGAATAACAAAGTCAGCAAATAGTCTAGACAGCTGTGAAAGAGAAGATACATGTGAGGGGGGACCTCATCTTACTCAACATTAAAAATTACCATAAAGGTCAAAAGATCACTGGAATAGGATAGAGTACACAAATAGATCAAAGTATAATGGGAACTTAAACATAAGATAAATGGGAAGAAGAAGATTATTCAATGAATAATGCTGGCATAATTGGAAGTCCATTTGAAGGGAAACAAAGCCATAACCCCAGTGTTATATAAGAAGTAAGGGACTTGAACATAATAAGTAAAAAAAGAATAAAAATATCAGAATAAAATACTTAAGCTTAAGAGAGACCTTCCTTAAACAAAGATGCAAGAATATAATGGTGATACTATTGTGAGAAAAAAGACATCAAAACAACAAAGCTCTAAACTGGATATTAGTAATGTGACAGACTAAAGTTAGTATACAAAGAGCATTTCTAAATGAGAAGAAAAATGTGGAAAAAAAAAAAACACCAATAGATTAATAGGCCCTAGGTAGTCAATAGTATATTCAGTTCGGTTCAGTCGCCCAGTCACGTCTGACTCTTTGGGACCCCGTGAATCGCAGCACACCAGGCCTCCCTGTCCATCACCAACCTCTGGATTTCATTCAAACTCATGTCCATCGAGTCGGTGATGCCACTCAGCCACCTCATCCTCTGTCGTCCCCTTCTCCTCCTGCCCTCAATCTTTCCCAGCATCAGGGTCTTTTCAAATGAGTCAGCTCTTCGCATGAGGTGGCCAAAGTACTGGAGTTTCAGCTTCCACATCAATCCTTCCAATGAACACCCAGGACTGATCTCCTTTAAGATGGACTGGTTGGATCTCCTTGCAGTCCAAGCGACTCTCAAGAGTCTTCTCCAACACCACAGTTCAAAAGCATCACTTCTTCAGCGCTCAGCTTTCTTCAGTCTGACTGTCACATCCATACATGACCACTGGAAAAACCATAGCCTTGACTAGATGGACATGTGTTGGCAAAGTAGTGTCTCTGCTTTTGAAGATGCTATCTAGGTTGGTCATAACTTTCCTTCCAAGGAGTAAGCGTCTTTTAATTTCATGGCTGCAATCACCATCTGCAGTGATTTTGGAGCCCCAAAAAATAAAGTGTGCCACTGTTTCCACTGTTTCCCCATCTATTTCCCATGAAGTGATGGGACTGGATGCCATGATCTTCATTTTCTGAATGTTGAGCTTTAAGCCAACTTTTTCACTCTCCTCTTTCACTTTCATCAAGGGGCTTTTTAGTTCCTCTTCACTTTCTGCCATAAGGGTGGTGTCATCTGCATATCTGAGGTTATTGATATTTCTCCCGGCAATCTTGATTCCAGCTTGTGCTTCTTCCAGCCCAGCGTTTCTCATGGTGTACTCTGCATATAAGCAGGGTGACAATATACAGCCTTGACATACTCCTTTTCCTATTTGGAACCAGTCTGTTGTTCCATGTCCAGTTCTAACTCTTGCTTCCTGACCTGCATATAGGTTTCTCAAGAGGCAGGTCAGGTGGTCAGGTATTCCCATCTCTTTCAGAATTTTCTACAGTTTATTGTGAGCCGCAGAGTCAAAGGCTTTGGCATAGTCAGTAAAGCAGAAATAGATGTTTTTCTGGAACTCTCTTGCTTTTTCCATGATCCAGCGGATGCTGGCAATTTGATCTCTGGTTCCTCTGCCTTTTCTAAAACCAGCTTGAGCATCTGGGAGTTCACGGTTCATGTATTACTGAAGCCTGGCTTGGAGAATTTTGAGTGTACATTTACTAGCGTGTGAGATGAGTGCAATTGTGCAGTAGTTTGAGCATTCTTTGGCATTGCCTTTCTTTGGGATTGGAATGAAAACTGACCTTTTCCAGTCCTGTGGCCACTGCTGAGTTTTTCCAAATTTGCTAACATATTGAGTGCAGCACTTACACAGCATCATCTTCCAAGATTTGAAATAGCTCAACTGGAATTCCATCACGTCCACTAGCTTTGTTCATAGTGATGCTTTCTAAGGCCCACTTGACTTCACATTCCAGGATGTCTGGCTCTAGGTGAGTGATCATACCATTGTGATTATCTGGGTCGTGAAGCTGTTTTTTGTACAGTTCTTCTCTGTATTCTTGCCACTTCTTAATATCTTCTGCTTCTGTTAGGTCCATACCATTTCTGTCCTTTATTGTGCCCATCTTTGCATGAAATATTCCCTTGGTGTCTCTGATTTTCTTGAAGAGATGTTTAGTCTTTCCCATTCTGTTGTTTTCCTCTATTTCTTTGCATTGATCCCAGAGGAAGGCTTTCTTATCTCTCCTTGCTATTCTTTGGAAGTCTGCATTCAAATGGGTATGTCTTTCCTTTTCTCCTTTGCTTTTCACTTCCCTTATTTTCATAGCTATTTGTAAGGCCTCCCCAGACAGCCATTTTGCTTTTTTGCATTTCTTTTCCATGGGGATGGTCTTGATACCTGTGTCCTGTACAATGTCACGAACCTCATTCCATAGTTCATCAGGCACTCTTGTCTATCAGATCTAGTCCCTTAAATCTATTTCTCACTTCCACTGTATAATCATAAGGGATTTGATTTAGGTCATACCTGAATGGTCTAGTGGTTTTCCCTACTTTCTTCAATTTAAGTCTGAATTTGGCAATAAGGGGTTCATGATCTGAACCACAGTCAGCTCCCAGTCTTGTTTTTGCTGACTGTATAGAGCTTCTCCATCTTTGGCTGCAAAGAATATAATCAAGCTGATTTCAGTGTTGACCATCTGATGATGTCCACGTGTAGAGTCTTCTCTTGTGTTGTTGGATGAGGGTGTTCACCGTGACCAGTTGCATTTTCTTGGCAAAACTCTGTTAGCCTTTGCACTGCTTCATTCTGTACTCCAAGGCCAAATCTACCTTTTACTCCAGGTGTTTCTTGACTGCTTTTGCATTCCAGTCCCCTATAATGAAAAGGACATTTTTGGGGGGTGTTAGTTCTAAAACGTCTTGTAGGTCTTCATAGAACTGTTCAACTTCAGCTTCTTCAGTGTTACTAGTTGGGGTATAGGCTTGGATTACCGTAATATTGAATGGTTTGCCTTGGAAATGAACAGAGATCATTCTGTCGTTTTTGAGATTGCATCCAAGTACTGCATTTTGGACTCTTTTGTTGACCGTGTTGGCTACTCCATTTCTTCTAAGGAATTCCTGCCCACCTTAGTGGATATAATGGTCATCTGAGTTATATTCACTCATTCCAGTCCATTTTAGTTTGCTGATCCTAGAATGTTGACGTTCACTCTTGCCATCTCCTGTTTGACCACTTCCAATTTGCCTTGATTCATGGACCTAACATTGCAGGTTCCTATGCAATATTGCTCTTTACAGCATTGGACCTTTCTTCTATCACCAGTCACATCCACAGCTGGGTATTGTTTTTGCTTTGGCTCCATCCCTTCATTCTTTCTGGAGTTATTTCTCCAATTGTATATTAAAGTAAAGTGAAGTCGCTCAGTCGTGTCCGACTCTTTGCGACCCCATGGACTGTAGCCTACCAGGCTTCTCTGTCCATGGGATTTTCTAGGCAAGAGTACTGGAGTGGGTTGCCGTTTCCTTCTCCAGGGGATTTTCCCGACCCAGGGATTGAAACCAGGTCTCCCGCATTGCAAGCAGATGCTTTACCCTCTGAGCCATCAGGGAAGTCATATATAATTGTATATTAAATGTATGTTAAAAGAATTATGGGATATTATTTTTACCCATTACATTGGCAGAAAGTATTAATAGAGAAATTATATTACAGAGTGGTAGGTATGTGAGGAAACAGGGTCATATATATTATTGGTCTATGGGTGAGCTTCTGTAATCATTTTTTTTTAATCATTTTTTAAAAGTCATCTAAAATAGCTCATAAAGCTTAATGCGCACACACACACAGTCTCTCTCTCTTTGAACTACAATCTGTACTTTTGGGAATCTGTCCCCAAGAATAAAAGCACTAAAGGTAAATATATAAGAATGTTAGTTGCACCATTTACAATAGTGAGATTGAGTATAAAATGATCTCATTGTCCATTATTAGAATGGTTGAATTCATTTTGGTATATTCCTATGAAAGAATAGGGCTTCCCTGGTGGCTCAGCTTGTAAAACATCTGCTTGCAATGAGGGAGACCTGGCTTCGATTCCTGGGTTGGGAAGATTCGCGTGGAGAAGGGAACAGCTACCCACTCTGGTATTCTGGCCTGGAGAATTCCATGGACTGTATATAGTCCATGGGGTTGCAAAGAATCGGACACAGCTGAGTCACTCTCACTTTCACTTACAGAAGAATGCAATAAAATAGTTAATTTCATAGTATGAATTTTGTCTGTTGAGCTGAAAGAATATCCGATGAAAAGAGCTAAATGTAGAGTATATGCTAAGTATGATTCTATTGTGAAAAGAAATAAAAAACACGTAGAAAAGTGTAGGAAAATGTACTTTAGGTTAACATTGTTGGGAATGGAGTAGGTGCTCCTGGGGGGAGGTAATATCTTTTTTTTTACATATGTAGAGATGGTCTCTCTTTATTATTAAAAAAAAAAAATAGGGAAAAATGGTGATAGAGTGGAATGTAGGTTACATGAGAGCATGGACAATGTTGTGCTTGTTACTAATGTCTCTTGCACCTAAACAGAATGCCTGGTGGTTGATAAATAAATTTTTGTTGAATGAAATTTTTACAAGTTCATTTTTAAGTTGGGAGTAAATGGTAAACTTGGTATGTATCTTAATGATTAACTTAAATTTATCAATCATTTAGAGAATACAAAAGCCTCTCCCCAGAACAATGCAGATGTACAGACTGTTACATGTAATTTAAGGGAGTTCACCAGCCCCTTGAGGAACTCAAGGATTAAAATCCATGGTATATATGGTCATTTCCCATCACGTTATAGTCTTACCAACTAATGAGAACATTGTCCTAGGCACTGTGCCAAATGCTTTTTTTTGCAAATGCTTTTAATAAGTCTCAATTCATTAGAATGCGGTATAATGAGACCAGACTTGCTTGTTTGTAAACCTGTTAGCTTTTCACAGAAAGCAACATCATCGTCTAGCTTTCTGATATCTGTAAAACATTAATCACAAACAGGAAAAAAGGATATTAAAGCATTGCATATGTGTCTGTGTGTCTCTGTGAATGTTTGTATAAAACTTTTAAGACAAGAGTGTGCAAAGAGCAGTGAAGCAGTAGAGATTGAGGGTGGGAAATAAAGAGGACCAAAAGGAAGAGTGACCCTAGGGGATAGACTAGGATGAGATAAGAAAATAATGGGGGCAATCCTGATTTGTCTGTGTAAGCAAAAGAAAAATCATACAGGGTGATAAATAAGATGATGACTCCCAAAGTAAATTCTTCTCACCCTGTTCCCCTTCTGCAGCAAAATTTGAGAGGGTTTCTGCTGTGAGTGAGGCTAGGTGGTAAGCAGTTTCTGTATACGTATGGATTCTAGAAGGTGAGTGGTGGAGGAGAGGGCCAGTGGGAGATACCTGTCCTCTACAGTGGAGCTAAAGTGTTTTTTTTTCCCTCCTACTTACGGTAAACTGTGTGTGTTTTATGGAAGCACTTATTGCCAAGTGTTTTCTTGCTGTTTATATTTTGGTATTTCTCCCATAAGAATGTAAACTCCCCCAAGAAGAAGGAATGTGTCTTATTCACTGCTGTCTTGTTGACTTAAGTCTACCTCTGTCTCTTTATCTACATATATGTAATTTTTTTTTAAAACAGAACTACCAATGAAATAAAAAACCTGCAGTACCTACCTCGAACTAGTGAGCCCCGTGAAATGCTCTTTGAAGATAGAACAAGAGCTCATGCAGATCATATAGGACAAGGTTTTGAACGACAGACTACAGCTGCTGTTGGAGTGTTGAAGGCTGTGCACTGCGGAGAGTGGTATATGTTAACTACTGCTATTTAATGGCTTCTAAGCTTTTTCTTGGGAAGTTTTTCAGTAATTCTTCCTAATGTGGGGGAAAAGGTTTAATTTTCCTGGATTTGGATATTGTTTTTGTGTAATTGCACTGAAGATTTTCAACTGATAGAATCTAGATTCTATCTTTTGGATTTGACTGAAATAGTTTGATTTTCTACGTGACTGGAGTTGAAAACAGTTGTCTTACAAACAGTAATGGAAAACCCAAGATTCACTTGGTGCTTACTGTATGCCCATTTACAAATGTTCAGTTAATTTTCTCTGCTTTTTGGCTCATAGTTTTTACACAAGGAGACTAAGGACTCAGGACTATCAAATAGTATCATAGTCATATAGCTAGTAAGTGGTAGAGCTCAGGCTGATTTCAGAACTGACTCCAGCTTCTTGTGTTTTTTCTTTATACTGTTTTAACTTGCTGTCTTTTTAAGGTTTGGTATCTGTTAAGTGTTTGTTTACCTTAGTATATTAGTATTTTTCCAGCTTTGCTTGCAAGTTTCACTAAATTTTTTGATGGATTAGAAAAAATGGATAATTTTTTTAAGGAAAATGGATAATATACTTAAGGTGGTTGTCTCATACATTAAGAGAATTTCCATTTACTAAATTGATAAAACCTGTAGAGCAAAGCTGTATTTATACTGTAAGGTAACTTTGGTCAGTTAGGTTTTGTTTTCAAATTGGGTATCGTTTGGGTATGAACCTTAAGTTGAAATATGTTATTTTGCTTATTAAAGCAGTTGAATTAAATACTTAGCATATAAGAAAGTTTTCTAAGTAAAAAGAAACTTTAATTCTGAAAATAGATAATGTCAATATGTTGTATAGATTTCTAAGATGTTTTGAATAATATGGCCTGTATTTTCTACATGAGGAAATTGTATTTTCAAGAGTAGTGAATACAAAATTGACCCTGTGTTCAAAAGAGAAAATTTAAAGTAATGTGTTATAAATTAACACTGAATGGGGAAGCCAATGTAAACTGACTTTGTTCCTTAACATAAATGAAGGAAGCTTTATCAATTTCAGATATACAAAGTAGCTAGTACCAAGCTAACCCTATGAGTTCTTTAGGAAAATGATGTTAATAATTTATTAGTTTATGATTCAATAATAATAATTTATAATTGTGTTTAAGTTAAATGGTAATATCTGTGGTGATTCCCATACAGTTTCAAAGCTCTTACTATAATCTGGTTTAAAATGCTAATTTTGTCAAAGAGTAAAGGCAGATTTGTCTGTGGAAATCATTACAACAAACCCATTTCAAATTAATGGGATTTTTCTTGAATGTTTGGTAAAAAGATTTAAGAGTGGCATCAAAATTTATTAGAGTGAAATCTGATTTATAGATAGTACTCAATAAAGTTAGCCACATATTTATATATTTCTTCAGAGATAAATATTCTTGCTTCTTGCCCTTAACTTTATTTAAATCTCTTTCAAGTTTAATTATTGTTTTTGTTTGCTTTTTCTCCACTTTATATGTGATTTGATGTTGGAGGTTGTTTCCTGTCCTTCACAGGTCCATCATAGTTCACTGTAGTTACTGAATTAAAAAGTACTTGAAGCTAGCAATTTCACAGTGAAAAAGACTATTGTCAAATTACAAATATATTAGGGGCCAGACTTAAGAATATTCTTGAGATAGATTTTGGAATGAGATGTTGCTCGTTATGAGTTTTCTCACTTTTGTAAAATACAGTTTACTTTATCTACCAGTGCTGCTTTGATCTCTTAGTATTATACTAAAGATGGTAAGAAAATAATTTGGTTGATACTTTTAAGATGGTTTCATGGCTCTGATGCAAACATGGTTTATGATCGCTTTACTGTTGATTCTTGCTGTTAACCTAAGCTATACTAAGGAAATTGGAGCACTGTCTTAGTGTTCTTATCTTAGCATTTTGAGTTCTCCTTCTTTTTCTCAAGGAGACATTATTTTATCTTAGAGCCTGGCTTAAAATGAATTTGAGATAAAAACTTAAATTGATTTAGACTATAAAGAGATCTTTGGAGAAGGAAATGGTAACCCACTCCAGTATTCTTGCTTGGAAAATCCCATGGATGGAGAAGCCTGGTAGGCTACAGTCCATGGGGTCGCAAAGAGTTGGACACGACTTAGCAACTTCACTTTCACAAAGAGATCTTAAACTAGATAGACTTGTGAAGTGTTGGTCAATTTTATATCACTTTTTAGTATTAGGAAGACAGAATTCACATAGATTTATAAATTTAAGGTTGCCTCTTTGAATTCAGTTTTTTGAAAAATCAACTAATGGAATATAATTTATATTCAATAATACAAAACTTGTTATAAGTATACAGTTAGATGTGTTTTGACTAATATATACAGCCATGTTAACCACTACCAGAACTAAAATATAGACCATTTTGTTTTTCTTGTATCCCTTGACAGTTAATCTCTCCCCATTCTTACTCTAACTCAAGACATCTATTAACCTATTTTCTGTCTTTATAGGTTAGCATTGCCTAGTCTAGAATCTCATGTAAATAGAATCATATATTGTCTGACTTCTTTCACTCAGCATGATGGTTTTTAGATTTATCTAAAATCTAAAATTTAGCGTTAGGTGTCTTAGTAGTTCATTCCTTCTTGTTGCTGAGTGGTATATCATTGTATGGATATATCAGAATTGATTTATCCATTCACCTGATGATAGACATTTGAATTGTTTCCAGTTTGGGGTTTTTATGAATAAAGCTCTTATGAACATTTCCTTATAAGACTTTGTGTGCACATATAATTTCATTTCAGTAAATACATAGACATGGAATTACAGGGTCTTAGAATAAGGTAAAATAATTGTGTGTAGAGATAATTCTAAGTCTATAAAAGAAGTACTAGAATTTACTAAGTTACAAGACAATATTAGAAAGTTAGTTGTATATAACTATATTTTAGCAGTAAATACTTTGAAACATTTTGAAAATGAAAGAAAAAATAATGCCAGCTTATAGTAAAATAAAAATTATAAAATACTTAATTTTTTAAAATAAGATTGACTTACACTAAAAACAATAAAACACCAATGAGAAAAATAAGATTTATAGAAATGTTAGAGATATACCTTGTTGATGGATTGAAAGACTCCATATTATATGTCAGTTCATTCTTTTTGCCCACTTTTCTTTCTTACCTTTTTTAGTGTTTTCATTATACCTCCACTGACTTCCCAGGTGGTACAGTGGTAAAGAATCCACCTGCCAAGGCAGGACACACACATGGGTTCCATCCCTGGGTTGAGAAGATCCCATGGAGTAGGAAATGGCAACCTGCTCCAGTATTCTTGCCTGGAAAATTCCATGGACAGAGGAACCTTGTGGGCTTCAGTCCATGAAGCTGCAAACAGCTGGACACAACTGAACATGCACTGTTATACCTCCACTATTTGTTTAGTAGTGGTTGCCCTAAAGTTATCATAGTGTATCTTTCTATGTAATGTGTAAGAATTTTCAACAGTGTACTGCCATCTTTCCATGCCCCCATTTATGGCCTCTGTGCTAATTATTATTATACATTTTGCTCTCTATATTCTATAACATGACCCCCTCCCCCATATGTTGCTTACTTTGGCATTAAGGATATATTTCTGAAAATATTTTAAAATAAGAATAAAATAACTTTCATATTTACTGTTACTTGCATTCTACATTCCTTTGAATAGATCTGCATTTTCATTGAAATATCGTTTCCCTTCAGCCTGAAGAAGTTCGTTACCATTCTTTGTTGTGCAGTCTTCTGGTGACAGATTCTCTTAAGTTTTTGTCTGAAAATGATTTTATCTCAGACTTTTTTAAGGATATTTTTTGGGGTGTAGAATTCTAGATTTACCTTTTATTTCAAATACTTTAAAGATAGTCAGCTTTCTTCTGGTTTGCATTGTCTCTGATGTAGCCTGCAATCATTCTTACACTCTTTCCCTGTATATTAATATGATGTATAAGTTTTAGATATTCTCTTTATCACTAGTTTCTTAAATCGGTTATGATTTGCCTCAGTATGATTGGGGGGGTGGTATTTATTTTGCTTGGAATTTTATTCCAGAATCCATTTTGAGCATCTTTTATAAACATGTATGTGTATATTCTTAATTAACTGAAGAGTTTGGGGGTTTTTAGAAGTATAATTAAAGATACTATTAACCTCTGCAAGTAGAATGGTAACAGTTTATTTTATAAGCACTTTCCTAATAAATGTCTCTTAATTTTTTAAAAGAGTTATTTAGGGATTTACTGTATCATTGCAGTTATATACGTTTAGATTGAAAGAATGTATTCCCTTCCTCTCCATATTTACCTCTGACTTCTGTGTTGTGTTTTTAATTTCATACTTAATTTGTTGAAGTACTGACCTTAACTATAAACACTTAGGTTTTTGATTTGCGTAATTTAACCAAGTCAAGTCAATTTAATTTTTTAAAACATCATTACATATAGCCATAATAAAATGAGATGAGCCTGCTCCTGGAAATCCCCGCCTCTTTCCAAGAGTCCTCATGACATGTCTTCCTTCTACTCCTTAAAATTTCCTTTGTTCTTCTCCCTTCCTTGATCAGTGAATAGTTTCTGCTCTGCTATTGCCTATATATTATAGAAATAATAAAATGAGTTGTTTTTATCCATATTTAGGTTAAATCTCATAGTGTTATGCTTTGTTTAAGTATGTAAAGTGGTGTTCTAATTACAATTTATTTCTAAGATAATACTTTGATTTTTGACCATAAACTAGTTTTGCTTTGAATTAGTATATATATATGCGTGTGTATATATATATATATGGACACACACACACGGCTGCACTGAGTCTTAGTTGCAGCGAGCAGGATCTTTTGGATCATGCGGGATCTTCCTCTCAGCACAGAGGCTCTCTAGTTGTGGGGCACGGGCTCAGTAGTTGTGGCACACAGGCTCCAGAGTGTGTGGGCTCAGTAGGTGTGGTACCCAGGCTTAATTGCCCCATGGCATGCGGGATCCTGACTGTGAATGGAACTCAGGCCTCCTGCATTGCCAGGTGGATTCTTCTTAAGCAGTGGGCCACCACGGAAGTTCCTTTTGCTTTGAATTTAATAAGGACTTAGCTGAGTGAAACATTAATGGCAGACTCTTCATTATCTCTTGTTCTTTTTAGGCCTGATCAACCCCGAATAACCAAAGATGTAATTTGTTTTCATGCTGAAGATTTCTTAGAAGTAGTTCAACGAATGCAGTTAGATTTACATGAACCTCCACTGTCCCAGGTATATTTAAAACTATTATTATCCTCAATTTAATTTTTATTGTAGAAGAGACTTACTGGTATTTTGTGTTTTGTTTTAGTGTGTCCAATGGGTTGATGATGCAAAACTTAATCAACTGAGGAGGGAAGGCATTCGCTATGCCAGGATTCAGCTGTATGATAATGACATTTATTTTATTCCAAGGAATGTTGTTCATCAGTTCAAGACAGTTTCAGCCGTATGCAGTTTAGCATGGCATGTTCGGCTCAAGTTGTATCATTCAGAGGAGGACACTGCTGAGAATACAGTTACTCATGAAACAGGCACATCAGCAGATTCCACATCATCAGTTCTTGGACCTCACACTGACAGCACAATTTGTGCTGTAAGCAAAACCTCCTTGGATTCTATTTTTTCAGACAAACTTCATTCTAAATATGAATTACAGCAGATTAAACATGAACCTGTTCCATCTGTAAGAATCAAGGAAGAACCTGTGAATGTTTATATTCCTGAAAAGACTGGAGCACCGAATAATATGGATAGCAAGAATGTTAAAGCAAAATTGGATCATGTTCAATTTACAGAATTTAAGGTTGAAGTGGACTCTAAATTTGAAAATAGCAACAAAGATTTAAAGGAAGAATTGTGTCCTGGAAGTCTCCTAAGTCTAGTTGATACAAGGCAACATAGTTCAACACATTCAAATCAAGAGAGAAAAGATGATGACATTTTGTGTTAAATTTGTACATACCATTAAAAATTTTTTTTTCTTAAACTTAATAGTGTAAAAAGATTCGAAAGTAAGCCAAGGACTTGCTCCCAAGTCTGTTACAAAATCTAGTGTAAGTAGCTTTGTAACATTCCTCAGTGCCTGTCCATAACTGTGAAGCAGCAAAGCACTTAGGGCCAGATGCACTGTAGACACTGCAGGTTTAAACAAAAGCAGTCTTTAAAAAAATCATTTGAGTTGGAGTTGTAGGTTTTAGAATAGAGCTGACATTACCATATATATATATATATATATTTTGTAATATGAGCCAGAATTCTTTTTTGACAAGGCTTTTCCATAGAGTTTATTTATACCAATTTTTTTTTCATTTTAAATGTGTCAGCACTGTAGTGTAAATAGCTTTTAAAAAATCTTTTTAGTGTGATTTATACTGAAATGTGAGACACTTAATAAAGGTTCATAACAATAAATATGTTTTCTGTTGGGTCTGCCAGGAAAAAAAAAAAACCTATTCATTTACATCATTTATTTCATCTGTTATGTTTCTGCTGGTATATCAAGTGCTAATGGAATGCAAGTGTATGTATTCAAATCTAGTTAATATTTAAGTTTCCCACACTGTGCAAGCATTTTTAAAACCAAGATTCAGTTATGAAAGTACATTTATGTGTGTGTGTATGTATGGGAATATATATATGTTATCATATTTTGCATAACTTCTTAAATTGCTGAATGAGTATGTGAAACTTCCTATACTCCCTGGAATATATTTTAAAATATTTCAATGTCAAGAAAGCAGTTTAGGTAATAGAAAAATGTTATAAGTTGGGAGAAAAAAGGTATTTTAGTGGTATCTAACCTTCTAACTAATGAAGTTATGTGGCCAGATTATATAGTCCTATTAACGTGAATTTTCTTTGTAGTGTGTGGAATAAGAAGTTGAGAAAATTTTCTAATTAATCAGCACCTATACTGTATCTAATAGTAGCTGGGAAAAAAATGTTCAGTTACAGAAAGTTTAATTGTGTGCAGTTAAAATATTTTATTACATATTTCTTGAGGAACAGGAGAAAAAGATGGCAAATATAGCATATTAAAATAAGAGCAGTGACTTCACTGCCATATACAGAAGTATAATTAACAAAATTTGTTACCTGATCTTTCTAAGCATCCCTCTCCCTACCTTACTGAAGTAAACAACTTAGTTTTTTTTTTTCTTTGTATAGAAGCTCTGGAAAGTAAAACTGGCATAGGAAACAAGATTGCCAGTGCCTCACCAAATATGATTAAAACAAATCTCTTCAATGATGGACTTTAGCACTGTTTCAAATTGCTTTCATTGTAATAAAAGTCAAGCAAATGTCTATTGTTTGCTTTGATGTTAAGAACTCTGCATTTGCAATTTATTTTCTTCTGTTTGAATTTGATATTTTTCTGGGCTCATGCTTTGGTGGATTACTTTCAGCTGGAGTTCTTTGTGCTGCTGCCTTTTGAGCTTGTGTAGCTATTCCCATTCCGTGGCTTCTACTCTGGCCCATAAAGCTGCTTATCTCTATGATTAGGGAGAAGCCACTTAAAGGCATTTCACTAGAAATAATAAACTGTAGCAATGGTGTCATTTCTGACCTCCAATTTAAAAGGGCAGGCAAATATACAGAAATATCAGTGGTTTGTAAGAAATCAATCTATTTGCAGCATATGAATTTTCATGGAGTAAGGAAAGTATAAATCATCAAAATGTAAATAGGGTTTTTGTTTATAACTTTCTTGTTTCTCACTACCTTTGTCTTTAATTTTAAGCTAAATTTATGTATTTACACCTACTTTGGGGAGAGACAGAAGTTTCTAATAAACCAGTATTGAAAATTGAGAGAGAATGTGATTTAAGTGTTTAGGTTTTTCAAGTAAAGGGTGGCATATTTAACAAGGTTTGCTTTAGCTCCAGTTTTCCAGTGTCACACACATAGATGCATGAGACCATAAAATGTCTTTAGGATATCCCTCCAAAATATATGAGCCTTAAACTTTTAAAGACATATCTAAAACAACCAGAGTGGTTACTTTTTAAGTGTAGTTTCCTATTTAACCTATTGTCAAACTTCTCCATATTTTGAAAATTTAATTGTTTTGTCAAATGCATACATCCCCGTAGAGGTGAAACCAGTCAGTGAACCCAGATTTTCAAGATTCAGCCTTTGCTGAGTCATGCTTATCTTCCTGTCTTACAAATTATAATTTTAAAATTCTCTCCAGACGTAAACTGAGAGCTTATTGGCTCCATTTGCTACATACAAATAATTCTTATTTCAAACTTTAATATTGGTATTAAAGTTTTCCTAGCTAGTCCACTCCAGTTCTTTATCGGAACAAAACTTTTCTGCTATTATTTCCAATTTCTTGGACCAGAACATAAAGAACATAAGATAGTTTCTATATGAACTTACACTATATGGAATAAATGTTATTATGTAAATTATTAAATTGCTATACAGACCTTTACAAAAAAAAAAGCAAAACTAAGGTACCTCAGTGGTGTCTGCTACAGAGATTTTTTTTTTTCTTTTTAATTATTTTTGGTCATATCCTTTTTGGTAAGTAATATATATTCCATACTCAGGTTAGCTATGAAAAGAATTAAGCATTTGTGATACTTGGTTGAAAACTTTTACTAAAGCCATATTTATTATCTTCTTTGTCGCTACAGCTATTGACCTTAAAGGTTAGGTTGATCTAGCACAGCACTGTGTGTGTGTGTGGTTGTGTGTGCGTGCGTGCGTGCCTGTGTTATAAAGTTATTGGAAATACTGTTTTGTTTCCACATATATTCATTTTTGTATCCATTCTGTAACTGTGGGAAGGGGTGGTCATGAAGGTAGGAAGTATTTTATTTCTTGGGTTAAGTATTCAAGGTTATTTCATTGGTGTTCCTGAATGTAAACAGGTTTTTCCTGAATATTTATGGCAGGTAAGATCATCTTTGTAAATAATAGATTAGCACTCTTCTGGTATATTTGGATTATTTTTGGGGGTAACTTCATTGTCATGTAAAGCAAATATCCGTTTATTCTGCATTAGCAAAGGTGCAGGATTTATTTTTGAAGTTGGAGAGGAATCTTCCTTGTCTTCCACCTTTCAATAAATACTAAAATTGATAATTGTAATATTTTAAATGTTTTGTAATTATTTTCTTATATTTGACATTTTATTTTCATCTTAACCATATTTGAAAGTTCTTGTTTATGTTCAACAGAAACTATAAGATCTTGAAAGTGATTCCAATCTGAAAACTGTTTTTTCTCTTTAAAAACTATGAAAAGTTGACTTCTGTCAACAGAGAAAAGAATAGTAAAGCTCACTTTAAAAAAGGTTGCTAAACTAGGAAGGTATGGGTGCTGGGGTGTAATGGTAAATTGCCTCTCTTCCCTGTAGATATGACTGTTTTTATCTTAAGGCGGAAAGGACAAAAGTGCCATTGTTTTCAAAATACTTTTAGCCTGGTAAAGTGTTACTTGATGGGTTTTATATGTAGCTCATTCTTTATCTTCTTTCCTCTTGTTTAACTACTGTTGATATGTAAACAAAATTTTACTGGTTTTAGAATGTGCTATGAAAGAGTTATATTAGAATATGCATAGAAAGAGTTATGTTTGGTAAGATTTGGCTCTGACAGTATACCTCAAATAAGAACGGGGGACAACTCTGCTCCTGCTAAGTCGCTTCAGTCCTGTCCGACTCTGTGCGACCCCAGAGATGGCAGCCCATCAGGCTTCTCTGTCCCTGGAATTCTCCAGGCAAGAACACTGGAGTGGGTTGCCATTTCCTTCTCCAATGCATTAAAGTGAAAAGTGAAAGTGAAGTCGCTCAGTCGTGTCCGACTCTTCCAGACCCCATGGACTGCAGCCTACCAGGCTCCTCTGTCCATGGGATTTTCCAGGCAAGAGTACTGGAGTGGGCTGCCATTGCCTTCTCCGAGGAGGACAACTCAGGAGAGTTATAAAATCCTATCTCTGTCTTGGCTTTTTTGTTCAGCTCTTCCTGTAACCCACTGCATACTGCAGATGGGAATGAGTTTTTTAGAATGTTAAGCACAAGGAACCTAAAAGCAGTGATGTCTCCTTTTTTAAGTTTACAGATGTTGTATATCATCTCTCTACTGGGAGAACAGGGAAAGGAAGGGGAATACATCTTGCTAAAAATTTTACATTTATCTTCCCTTCAGGACTTCAGACCCAAACAAGGAATGTGAATAACCTGAGAACAAAATGTAGGAAAGTGAATTATGTTAACTAGAAATTAAAAGTAGAATTTGTACTACTTGTATGCTCTATTACTATTCTCTACCTTCTAAGAACTGTACTATTAAAATATGAAACTCTGGATCTTCAACACATTTTGAGATTTAGATTCTATGCATTTGTTTTTAAAATGTTAATTAAAAAATATTTTTATGTTTATTTGGCTCCTCCAGCTTTTAGTTGCAATCAGTCTTCATTGCAGGGCATGCAGGATCGTTTAGCTGTGGCATGGACGATTTTTTTTTTTTCTTAGTTGCAGACTGTGAACTCTTAGTTGCAGCATGTTGGATCTAGTTCCCTGACCAGGGATCAAACCTGGGGCCCCTGCATTGGGAATGTGGGCTGTTAGTCACTGGACCACCGTCAGTTCAGTTCAGTTCAGTTGCTCAGTCGTGTCCGACTCTCTGCGACCCCATGAATTGCAGCATGCCAGGCCTCCCTGTCCATCACCATCTCCCGGAGTTAACTCAGACTCACGTCCATCGAGTCCGTGATGCCATCCAGCCATCTCATCCTCGGTCGTCCCCTTCTCCTCCTGCCCCCAGTCAACTCTTCGCATGAGGTGGTCAAAGTACTGGAGCTTCAGCTTTAGCATCATTCCTTCCAAAGAAATCCCAGGGTTGATCTCCTTCAGAATGGACTGGTTGGATCTCCTTGCAGTCCAAGGGACTCTCGAGTCTTCTCCAACACCACAGTTCAAATGCATCAATTCTTCGGCGCTCAGCCTTCTTCACAGTTCAACTCTCACATCCATACATGACCACAGGAAAAACCATACATGGGAGTCCCTAAAATGTTAAATCTTTACACTTTCCTATAAAGTTCATTGCTGCTGTACTGCTGAATACTACTAAGTGTGCAGACTCAGAGGCAAGTCAATATACTTGCAAATATTTTACGTTAACAGTGTTTTAAAATTTTTAGACAGTTCAATCCCCACTCTGCCAAGTTTCTTCGGTTGAAATTTTTTTTTAAACATTTATTTATTGGACTACATCGGTCTTTGTTGTGGTGCTTGGGTTCAGTAGTCGTGGTGCACAGGCTTAGTTGCCTCAAGGCATGTGGGATCTTAGTTACCTGATCAGGGACCTAACCGGCGTCCTCTGCATTGCGAGGCAGATTCTTAACCACTGGAATGACAGGGAAATCCCGAAATTTTGTTTTTTAACTGAATTAGATTTTTATGTGAAAAATCTCAAGTCTGTCTGTTGCAAGCGAAGTGACACAAAGACAAACACACGAGACACACAAGAGACAGACAATACACCACTCCGGCCGGAGGAAAAAACCTGCAAAACTAATTGCGGTTTATTTTTATAAAGCCCCCTAGGCAGAATTCCAGACTGCATGAATAAGCCTTTTCAGTACAGTGCAGGTGCATACGTGTTATTGTACAGCAAGGGGAGTGAAATCCCTGTCTACTGCAGTCTGTCCAGAGCCCCTTTTTTTCTTATCACAAGAAGGAAATGTTCCCTCGTTTGCAAGGGACCATTAAACTCAAGGCTGTGTCCAGACTCCTTGGCAAAACGCCTCGTTTGCAAGCACGTTCAGCCTGGGCAGAGAGACCCGTTTGCAGGCATATCTCCACTACCCTATTGTGGCTGCATTAACCCTTCATCTCCCCCTTTTTTATTTGCTTTTATAAATTGTAGCATGGTCTGGGTCTTTTCTGCTTCGCACTTTAGTTGTTTTCCTTTTTGCCATCGCCGGAAGACTAGAAAAGCAACACAACATAGAAGTAATATAAACAGTGTTCTCAAAGGTAGTCCCAATTAGTGAGGATACATGCCCTAATGGATTTAAGTTATTCATTCCCTCTTGAAGACTCAGCAAATCAGACCCCGTAATGTCAGGTAAAGTCCTGCTAAAAGTAGACAAAATTTGTCGTTCCAGGTCCATAATCTCCGTAGTGAGATTTTGATGCCCAGTCAAGGATCGTTTTACTTTATCCCACTTTTCACTCATGTTAAATGGTACAGGTGTTATACAAAACTGAGAAGAATTCCAATCACATTTCAACACACTTCATGTAGATAAAACAGCCAATTGATCTCCAAGCCAGGAAATGGTGTGTTGAAGATTGAGCACGTCGGTAGCAAGTTGTGCATCCAAATCTCGCTGTTGTTGCCATAACAAATGAGAGTCTTTATGTCAGTCCCGAATAAAATCAGCTGTTTGAATTTCTTGGTGTAATGCAAGTCCTGCCACTGCCGCTGTTGCAGTTACTGATGCGACTGCTAGAGTCGAAGCAGTGACCACACCAAGCATACGTTGAGATCGGTGTAGCAAAGTCTGTATAGCGGTTATTAGATGAGAAACAGCAAAAGAATCTGAGCACCGCCGAGTCAGATTTATAGGTAACCATACTTCTGTCCGAGCCTTAATAATTACTAACGAGACATTGGAGTTATAGGCTCGTCTTTCAAATTTTTTCCACCAAGACTGATTTACACATTGAGTTAATTATAATAATCACATGACACAGACCCCACAGTATCATTTCAGGTCCAATTTCCATATAACAATGCAAAAGGATATTTTACACATGCCATTGCGGAATAAGATTTATTAACATGTAAATTAACATGGAATGGACCCAAAGAGTCACCACTATCCAAAGTATAGTTTCCTGACCATATAGTGAGATTATCAGAAACTGCCATAGTTTCCAAATATCTCTTTGAATGTGCGGATATCCTTGCAATTGTAATTGAGGAGGGACAAGAGCAAATTGCTGCCATTTAACTGTTTCATTACCATTGCCCATCAAAGTGCTATTTGCACGATGCCACCTAAGAGATTTATTTGACCATTTTTCTAAGAATTGCCCATGATCTGGACTCCAATCTACAATGATGGCCCCAGAATAATTTATGACTTTAAAGGGTCGATGACCTTGGCAACATTCCCACTCCAAAGATTCTAGAGAAGGAACAAAAAAGTTAACAGGACATAGTGACATGTGTTTTCCATTATGAATGTCTATCGGTTTTGTCGAGGTGTTAAATCCCCTGGTGGAAACAAGCACAGTAATAGTAGCAAAATGGTAATTATTATATTTTACCCCCCATGTATTGTAAGAATGATGAGAATGTTCCTTGGTGGACAGACAAAAGGGGTGTCCCCCTATACATAAAGGAATACCTTCCACTGCAATGGTCAAGTTACTAATATATTGTCGTTTATGATGAGATAGTTGTTCTATTCCCCCGCAAGCTGGCAGGGGAAAGAAGGCAGTCTCATTAGTACATACCTGCACTTCTGGTTCCCCCCAGGAAACTGCTCTTACTAATGGGGGATTAGGTACATATGCCCAATATGTATGATTACTTGCCAATACACCGATTACCTGACATGTCACCACCGCCATCATGGCAAGCAAAAGATTGGTAGGATTTAGAGGATGCCCCACCTTCATTCACGTCTTCTCTGCTTCCTGGGTCAACCTCTTCATTTGACCCCACGCAGGAGGTGTTGCTTCCCTTGTATGGAAAGTAAAGCTTCTCTGCATAGTAAGCTCTTCGAATTTTTGAACAAAGGGATCAGCCATTGTTGATTTTGATCAATCTTGCTGGGGTCCAAAACCTATAATTATTAACAGAAATGAAAGTATACCCTCGTCCCAAATATATTAATGATGCTGGGATCCAACCTTTCTCTTTATACCAAATATGCATATTCAAGATCTTATCCTCTTCTTTCCCTTGAAAATGCAGCTCTGCTGCTGATAGATTTTCCTTGCTCCAAACATTCAAAAAATTTAGGGTAAGTAAGTTTTTATTCAGAATGTCTTTAGGTTTCATAAATCTCTCTTGTTCCCCCTTTTTTATTTTTTTAAGATATTTATGCAAGGTATGATTAGCTCTTTTAATGATAGCTTGTCTTTGACTACTATAAGGACTACCAAAAGTATGAGTTATATGGTATTGAGATAAAAAGTGAGCTAATTTTGTGGATTGGTAGGCAGGTGCATTATCAGTTTTTAATTTAATTGGTAATCCCATAACTGCAAAACAAGATAACAAATGAGTAATAACAGCATCAGCCTTTTTAGAATGTAATGCAGTGGCCCATTGAAAATGTGTGCAAGTATCTATAGTATGATGCACCCATTTTTGTTGTCTGAAAGAAGAAAATGTAAATTACATCCATTTGCCATATCTGATTTGCTTGTTGTCTTTTCCTGTTGACACCTGGTGGGGTAAATGGCAAAGCAAAGGGTGTACATATGGAACAAGAACGAACAATATTTTGAGCTTGTTTTTGAGTAATAGCATGAGAGTTTTGTAACCCTTTGGAGTTGGTATGCTATAAGAAATGTTTTTGTTTTGTTGTTTTTATAGGATAAAGTAAGGCATCAATTGTAGCATTTTTGAATGATAAGGGTCCAGGAAGGGCAGAATGTGCATGGATGTGAGTAAAGAAAATTAACTCTGAGTGTTGCAAGAGCAATTGTTGTACTTGGTAAAACAATTTATCAATAGCTGTTTTAAGGGTCAGTGGAAGGGAGACATGGGGAAGCTGTAGGCAAGAGAGAACAGCATATCGAGAATCTGAAACAATGTTAATAGGAAGTTGGGGAAAATCTTGCAAAACTAAATAGATAGCCCACAATTTAGCGGGCTGTACAGAAGAAAATGAGTGGGGGAGAACCTTGGAACTTTTCGGGGTCTAATATCCAGCAGTATTTTTATTTGCATCTGTAAAAATAGTGGGTCTCTTAACTGGAACATCTGAAATTGGGGAATGAGATATCATAGTGTTAGTCTGGAGAAAATCAATCAATTTAGATGATGGATAATGATTAGAAAATGAACCAGGATATGAAGCAAGAGAAATTTGCCAGTTTTTATTAAATTGTAAACATCGAGATATTTGAGCAGTTGCTAACTAACAATCTGGTGTGGTTCACATCCTGACAACTGTAAAATACGACGGCGACCTTTTTGTATAAAGAAGGCTAATTTATCTATATATGTAGTCAATTTTTTGGAAAAACTGTTAGGTAAGAAAACCCATTTTATTAATCCTTTTTTTTTGAGCAATTACACCAGATGGAGAATAAGGGGTATGAGATATTATAAACGAAATAGGTTGAGACGCATGTAAGTAAGTCAAAAAGCCGCCATTTAGTCGTTGCTCGACAAATTGAAGTTTTTGTAAAGCCAATGGGGTTAAGGTCCAGGGGCTATCCAGAGCTGTATCTCTTTTTAAAGTAGAAAACAAATGTTTTAATTGATAAGTAGGAATCTCAAGTACCGGGCGTAGCCAATTAATATCTCTCAATAACTTTTGAAAATCATTTAAGGTTTTGAGATGGTCTCTTTTAATTTGTAATTTTTGGGGCCTTATTTTATGTTGTTCCAATATTGTCTCTAAATACAAAATAGGAAAGTCTTTTTGAATTTTTTTGGGGGCTATTTGCAAGTTGTATAGTCTTAAAGCCTCCTGTATTTTTAAAAAGAATTTATCACGTTTAGCAATATTAGGAGCTGCTAATAGGAGATCATCCATATAATGATATAGAATATAATTGGGGTATTTTTGACGGAGGGATTGTAAAGAGCGAGCTACGAATTTTTGGCATAAGGTAGGACTATTTGTCATTTTTTGTGGTAAGTGTCTATTGATAACGCTTAACAGGCTGAGCATGGTTAAGAACAGGAACTGTAAAAGCAAATTTATCTCTATCTTGCAATTGTAGGGGAATGGTAAAAAAACAGTCTTTAAGATCTAGCACCATTAAGGACCAATTTTGAGGAATAAGAGCTGTAGAGGGGAGTCTCAATTGTAATGCTCCCATAGGTTTAATACATTTATTAACTTTTTGTAAATCAGTTAACATTCTCCATTTTTTAGATTTCTTTTTTATAACAAAAACAGGAGAATTTCAGGGGGAGGTAGAGGGCTCTATATGACCAAGTTGGAGTTGTTTTTGTACTAATTGTTTTAACGCCTCGAGCTTTATTTGTGGTAATGGCCACTGCTCACCCATTTTGGAGTATTAGTTAACCATTTTAATGGGAGTGCTCGAGGAATTTGAGCAGTGGCTACTAGTTTTTTGATGGAATGGTTACAGAAGCTCCCAAAGGAGAGAGATCTCTTTCCCATATATTAATAGGTATGTTTACAATATAAAAGGTAACAAACATTGATCTTCCATTATGGAACTGGCATTGCAAGGGATGGGTACTCTTCTAGACATCTGCAATGGAGCCTAGTCTTGTCAGCATTAGAGGTTTGTTTTTTTTTTAAATCTTGGGGCCATTGTTGAGAAGAAATGACTGAAACATCCGCCCCTGTGTCTACTAGTCCCTCAAAGTTGTTTCCTTGTATAATCAAGGAGAGAACAGGGCGAGAATCTTTGATAAGCATTTTTTAAAATATATGTCGCCCAGTACTTTTAAATCCTCCTGTTTATTAGGAAGAGCCAAAAAGGGGTGATAAGGTAGAAGTATTTGAGCAATATGCTCCCCAGCTAACAATGAAAGCGTGGTAGAAGTAGAGACCATAATTAAAATTTTCCCAACATAGTCAGAGTCTATTACCCCAGGAATTATTACCCCAGGTAAGACCGCTCAAAGCCATGTTGCTACGGCCTAATATCAAGCCAAAAGTGCCTTTAGGCAGTGGTCTAAATACATTTGTTTTTAATTTGTAAATGCCTCCCCCTGGTGACAAAAGAACATTCTCAGCTAGTGGCAAATCAGCAGCAGCACTCCCTGAAGTAGCAGACCATAAGTCCGAAATCATCATCTGAGGTCCTTTTAATGGGGCATCGACTCGTAACGGTTGCTGGGAGGGAACAGGGTTGGGGCAGGTGGGATGGCAGGAGGGCAGAGAGGAGAAGCCCCCGGTGTTGTTTCTGGGCCCCAAGGACTTAGGCCTGCAGGATAGTTTTCTGGTATCGGGTTGCCCATTTTGTCTGTTTTAGATCTGCATTTATTAGTCCAATGAAGCCCCTTCCGGCACCGACGGCAAGGTCCAGGAGTCGTCTTATTTTTTTCAGCAAGAGATCTGTCTTTAGGAATTGTACCTTGATTAGCTTTTAATTTTTGACACTCTCTTTTCATATGACCAGGTTTTTTACAATGGAAGCAGTTACCTCCCTTTTGTGGTCTCATAGCTTTGGCCAAGGCTGTAGCAAAGACATTAGCCTGATGCTCAGTTTTTTTTTATTTTCGAGCAGGCTCTGATATATTTAGCTATAGATGCACCCTGTCCCTTTAATGGTCCCAGTATACACTTGCATTTAGGATATGCATTTTTAAATGCTAAAGTTTGTAATAATATCTCTGAAATCTCATCTCTCCCTATAGCCCATTCCACAGTTACCCTCAATCTTGCTAGAAAATCAGTATATGGCTCATTGGGGCCTTGCATTGTTTTAACAAAGGAGGGCTGGGCATGGCCAGTAGGCACCACACGGCGCCATGCTTGTAAAAAGACCTGGCGGACTTGTTGTTAAGTCCTGATCAGAGTACTGAGCCTGTTTTCTTAAAGCCTGATAATGGCCCTCTCCCATTAGCTTGTCCTCGAGAGGACCAGGGGGATTTTGTCCCTCATTAACCTGAGCCTGCTTTTTAGCTGCTTCTTTCTACCAGCTACAAAGCTGCAACCATTGAGAACCCTCCAAGACAGCTTGGGCAATAGATTCCCAATCTAACAGAAAGATTAATTTGCCTTTTTCCAATGATTTTAGCACAGGCAAAACAAAGGGAGATTGAAGACCGTACTGCGCTACTGTAGCTTTAAGATCTTTAAAAAATTTATATTTTAAAGGAGTGTATTGAACATTTATCACATTGTCATTTTGCTGTCTCTGGATGGGAAATAATTGTGGAGGATTGATAAACCCACCAAGGGGAGCAGGCAAGTCCTCATCATGAAGCATAGACAAAGGAAAGGAGAACCGACAATGTTCCCTGCCCACATCGGGCCGATCAACCGCAGTGGGGAAAAGAGAAGCACAAAGAGGAGCAGAAGGCGCAGATTTCCTCTCCTCCCTATGGGATTTCCACCATTCCTGGAATAGACGGGTCATTTTTTTAATCTCTTTGCCCTCCTCTGACGAAACCAAAGAAGCATCCGAATCTGATTTTGAACTATCAGATGTTTCACCATTTACAGGAGAAGGCTCACCTGTAACCTTGCCTTCAGGCGATGCAGAAGCCCCACCAACGTCTGACACATCCTCATAAATTATTTCTCCCTGCCTTGAAGCATTAGATTTAGTTTTACTATCAGTAGAAAGCAAGGTCAAAGCCTGTGTTATAGCACTACATAAAGTCCGTAACTTCAAAGGGATCACATTACGCTTCTGATGTTGCTTTTTCAATTCTTTTTGAATTATTTTTTACTTTTAACTGTAACTTAGTTTGATATTGAAACCAATGACAATATTGCTCCACCAAGCGAAAGAGCTCACTCAATCGACGAGTCGAGACCTTAACGCCTATTGAGTGGAGAAGTCCTTTGACTAACTCCATGTATTGTGTCCATAATGATGATGAGGAATTCCCCATGATTTTCTGAAAGTTTCCCTGCTAGGGTGAGGAATTCCCCATGATTTTCCAGAAAGTTCCCCTGCTATGGATTTAAAATCCCCCCGGGGTTACTCACCCTTTCGGTTTCACTCGAGCCCCACGTTGGGCGCCAGATGTTGTGAGCGAAATGACAAAGACAAAACACACGAGACACACAAGAGACAGACAATATACCACTCTGGCCGGAGGGAAAAAACTGCAAAACTAATTGCAGTTTATTTTTATAAAGCCCCCTAGGCAGAATTCCAGACTGCATGAATAAGCCTTTTCAGTACAGCACAGGTGCATACGTGTTATCGTACAGCAAGGGGAGTGAAATCCCTGTCTACTGCAGTCTGTCCAGAGCCCCTTTTTTTCTTCTTATCACAAGAAGGAAATATTCCCTTGTTTGCAAGGGACCATTAAACTCAAGGCTGTGTCCAGACTCCTTGGCAGAACGCCTCGTTTGCAAGCACGTTCAGCCTGGGCAGAGAGACCCGTTTGCAGGCACATCTCCGCTACCCTATAGTGGCTGCATTAACCCTTCATCTCTCTTAAAACAAACAAAAAAAACGTTGAGTCTGACTTTATGCTCTGTTCCCTCTGTCTTCCTAACAAAGTTTTTGGAAATCTGTCTGCTTCACTTCCTCATCTCACTACAATTTCATTTTAATTCTCAAAAATTTAATTGTTCAACCGAAATGATTCTCCCAACTGTTGACTATCAAATCCAGTGGCTCCATGTCTTAATACTTCCCTTTAACCCTTGTAACACTTGTTATTGATCTTTTACTCAGTAAAACTCTACATGACCTGTTGTGGAGTTTTTCATCGTTTTCGGTTTCTTTGGATGGCGTCTTTTACCTGTCCACTACTATTTAAGGCCCCTGGAGAAGGAAATGGCAACCCTCTCCAGTATTCTTGCCTGGAAAACCCCATGGACAGCGGAGCCTGGTGGGCTATAGTCCATGGGGTTGCAAGACTCAGACACAACTAAGCAACTAAACCACCACCACCATTTAAGGTGGTCTCTGTGGTTCTCCCCTTTAGGTCTTTAGGTTATGTCCTTGAACTATCTTCATGACACCATGACTTCAGTCAGCCTTGGTTTCTTACTTAACCTCTAATGATCCATGCTATCAAATCTAAATTCTTCTCTTTCCCCCGAGAATTAGCTGTTTCATTCCCTCCTAATTTGGCTGTTGTATCACTCTACACAGTCATCTCATGGTAATCTGATTTCTGTATCTTTTTCTCTGTGTCACTGCAGTTGACTCTTGGACAATACAGGTTTGAACTGCGAGGGTCCACTAATACACATTTTTCAACCTGTACCGTATTACTACACAACCTGTTACTGATTGAATCCAAGAATGTGGAACTTTGGATGTGGAGGGCCAGAGAGCCAACTGTAAATTATAGGTGGATTTGCCAGTATGGAGGTTAGCGCTCCAAACCCCACATTATTCAAGGATCAGCTCTACAGTGTATTATTAAATATTTTCCTGCGTTGACCCCAGAACTGTTTATAACTTTTCTACTCCTCGTTATAGTAGATGTTCACAGTCATAGATCTTCATCTCATCTAGATTTTAAAAATAGCATAAACTATTCTAGGCTGCCTGCAGTCCTCTGCCTCTACCCCTATTCCAACCTGTTATGTTACCACCTGGTAATTAATGGCTTCACTAAAGTATTTCAAGCTTCTTTCTCAAAGCAAAGTGTGTTCTTTTTATAAATACCATCAGTAAACGTTTCTACTATAAAGGAAGTATTCTGTAGCTAAAATCTAGAAGACAACTTTCTGCAGTACTTACTGTATTATTACAGTAGTTTTGCTTTTCCTGTCTTTAAGTATAATTTCACTTCTATGTCTTTCATTAATGTTTTATTATTTAAGTATATCCCAATTACTGAGACTGATACTGTGACTTTTAAGAAGTATTAATATATATCTAGTTTTCATCCCTGTTGCTTGCACAGGAATTGGACACCCTTGTAATTTCCCAAGTGACAACTGTGAATAAGGTGTCTTGAATTTATGTTAATGAGGAGACTTTTGGAAAGGTCCTAGGTTTGAGGCCAGTTGCCAGGGGAACCAACCTAGTGATTAGAGTTGAAACTTTCAGTCCCCTTCTCTCCCCCAGGGCTGGAGATGATTTCAATCACCAGTGGCTAATGATTTAATTAATCACGCCTATGTAATCAAGCTTCCATAACATCCCAAAAGTACAGGGTTCAGAACGCTTCTAGGTTGGTGAACATGAAGAGATGGGGGAAGAGTAGTGTGCACAGAGAGCATGGAAACTCTGCACCCCTTCCCCATACCTTGCCCTGTGAATCTCTTCCATCTGGCTGTTCCTGAGTTAATATCCTATAATAAACTGGTGTTCTAGTAAGTAAAATGTTTCTCTGAGTTACGTGAGCTGTTCTGGCAAATTAATCAAACTTGAGAGGGTCATGGGAACCTGCAATCTAGAGCCAAGTAGGTCAGAAGCAAGGTGACAATCTGAATTTGTGATTGGCATCTGAAGTTGGGAGGGAAAGGAAAAGGTGCAGTCTTCTGAGACTGAACCTTAGCTTATGGGATATGATTCTATTTTCTATCTCCACACAGTGTCAGAACTGAGTTAATTCCTTGGTGGTGTGGGGAAAAAAACAAAAATATCTGGTGTCCAGATCAGGGAGGCACACATCAATAATACTGCTGCGTCAAGTTGCTTATTTAGTGTGGCAGTACTACACCAAATTATGGAGAAGGAAATGGCAACCCACTCCAATATTCTTGCCTGGAGAATTCCATGGACAGAGAAGCCTGGCAGGCTCCAGTCCATGGAGTGGCAAAGAGTCAGACACGATTGAGCAAATTAAGAATGAGGAGTTCTACTTTCTGGGATTCTTTCAGACATTTAAGATTGGTTGATCCTTACATGTAAACAAGTTGCTTATTGCGCTGCCTTTTACATATAATTCTTACCTAAACCTCTTTTCCTTTCCTTGGAGACCAGCCCCACCTCTCCTCTTAGTAGTGTCATAAAAATTTCTACTTTTGCTTATTTTATGGCCTATAGCTCAGAGGTCAGCAAACTACTTTGCCCATGGGCCACATCTAGACCACTACCTGCTTTTTGTATAGCCTGAAAGGTAAGAATGGTTTTTGCGGTTTTAAATAGTTGAAACAAAAAAGAATATTTTGATACGTGGCACTCATAGAATGTTAAATTTCATTGTCCATAAACTGTTTTATTGGAACATAGCCAGGGTCTGGCTGCTTTCTTACCACATGAGCTAAGCTGAATAGGTGTGACAAACCCATATGGCCTACAAAAGGTTTAAGTATTTACTATACAGCCCTTTATGAAATAACCTTACTGACTCCTGGCCTAGCTGATTCTTTGCACGTGATGCTGTTCCTTCTCCTTTTCTCTATGAGAGATTATACTTCGTGATGCTTTCACAAATATAGGTTTTCCTAAACTACAAAATCTTATCTGGTTTCTCAGACACAAAAGCTTTCTTCTACCTCAAATGTACCCAATTAATAGATTCCAGGGACAAATAGTTTAGATCTCTCAGTTGAATTAGGAATACCTAGTCAAGCCTTGGAACATTATGTTCCCCATATTAACTATCCTTCTTAATCCTATTTTTACATATCCAAAATACTAATATATACCAATTATAGGAAAACATTTGTAATCAGTTTTGTTTTTCTTTTCATTTAACCTATCTCCGTAGTTTCAAACAAAGAGTTAAGCAGTATTAATTTGTAGTGTTGTGTCTGAAACTTTGTCACGTTATCTGTCTACAAAGAAGAAAGGAAAGGAAAGTGAAGTCGCTCAGTCGTGTCTGACTTTTTGTGACCCCCATGGACTGCAGCCTCCCAGGCTATTCCATCCAGGGGATTTTCCAGGCAAGAGTACTGGAGTGGGTTGCCATTTCCTTTTCCAGGGGATCTTCCTGACTCAGAGATAGAACCTGGGTCTCCTGCATTGCAGGCCGACGCTTTACCCTCTAAACCACCAGGGAGAACTAGATTACAATTCTCTAAGCAATCTTCTCAAGCTTCCTTGGTGGCTCAGAAGGTAAACAATCTGCCTGCAATGCAGGAGACCTGGGCTTGATCCCTGGGTCAGGAAGAGGCCCTGGAGAAGGAAAAGGCAACCCACTCCAGTACTCTTGCCTGGACAATTTCATGGACAGAGGAACCTGGCAGGCTACTGTCCATGGGGTCACAAAGAGTTGGGCACAACTGAGCTAGTAACACCCTCAAGTACTAGCAGCCAGGAATCATTTTCTTGTTAGATATTTTTAAAATGAACACAATACTACTTTCAATTCAGTTCAGTTCAGTCACTCAGTCATGTCCGACTCTTTGCGACCCCATGAATCGCAGCATGCCAGGCCTCCCTGTTCATCACCAACTCCCAGAGTTTACTCAGACTCATGTCCATTGAGTCCGTGATGCCATCCAGCCATCTCATCCTCGGTCGTCCCCTTCCCCTCCTGCCCCCAATCCCTCCCAGCATCAGAGTCTTTTCCAATGAGTCAACTCTTCTCATGAGGTGGCCAAAGTACTGAAGTTTCAGCTTTAGCATCATTCCTTCTGAAGAAATCCCAGGGCTGATCTCCTTCAGAATGGACTGGGTGGATCTCCTTGCAGTCCAAGGGACTCTCAAGAGTCTTCTCCAACACCACAGTTCAAAAGCATCAATTCTTCGGTGCTCAGCCTTCTTCACAGTTCAACTCTCACATCCATACATGACCACAGGAAAAACCATAGCCTTGACTAGACGGACCTTAGTCGGCAAAGTAATGTCTCTGCTTTTGAATATGCTATCTAGGTTGGTGATAACTTTTCTTCCAAGGAGTAAGCATCTTTTAATTTCATGGCTGCAATCACCATCTGCAGTGATTTTGGAGCCCCCAAAATTACTACTTTAGAGACTCCCAAAGCTAAGAGGGCTGTATAGGGCAAAAATAATCACCCTGACCCTGCTTTAGGGTTGTGGACTCTGGAATTCTTTTAAGTACTGCCACCTATGTGCCTGTTAAGTTGCTTCCATGCAATTCTCCAGGCAAGAATACTGGAGTGAATTGCCATTTCCTTATCCAGGAGATATTCCCTGACCCAGGGATCCAACCCTGCAGCTCTTGCACTGCAGGCAGATTCTGAGCCACTGGGGAAGCCCTACTGCCACCTATGTCTCACTGGAATTGTTTAAGTCCTATGGTAGGGGCATCTGTAATTTTTCAAGCCAAGACACTTGTAAGAATTAAAGGGGAACTACGTCCCTGAGACCCCAGACCAATAGGCATAACCTGGACTGTCCTGACATAAATGGGATGGATGGTTCCCCTAACATTAGAACAGACAAGCTTCTGCTCAGTTCTTAATATGCTATCTCTACTTTATTTGTTCCAGATGGAAGCCGAAGATAACAATGAAGGTAGCCTAGACAAAAAAATGAAAAAACTCAAAACTCTTAGATTCTTTCTGAATAGAAACCTTAAGTGGCACCCCTAATTATTTCAGTAACTAGGTTTTCTTCTTCATAATTGAGAAGCACAAATGACTATTTACATGGTCATAATGGGGCCATGATATATTAAATGTTTATTCAAATGTGTAGACTAAAGGCTTTTACTTACTTTTACTTTACTTACTAAAGGCTTTTACTTTATGTTTATGTACTTTTAATATTGACCACATACTTAAAACAGATTATTAAAGTCAAGTAGAAACATAAGATCCCAAACAAACTTTATTCATATAGAACAATACGGGTATTAATAACTCAAATACTGAATGATTAGGTTTTGGGTCAACTAGAAGTCACCAAGACTATTTTAAATGGAAGCAGTATAAAATTACATTTGGTATTTTCCTCAGTTCTCTGGCATTCTTCAAGCTTGCAAAGATTCAGTACACTTTAATAATAGTTTGCTGAACAGCAATAAAATGAACTCATGTCCTTAGAAGTCAGTCTCTTACAAAAAAGACGTTATATCCAAGCTCTATCAAAGCCCCAGCCAGTAAGGCCCATAAAGGAATGAAGACATAGGACAGATTCATGGTAGTAAACTGTTCCAGTTTAGCACAGAGTGCAAGACAGAAGGCTAATTTAAGTAACATTGCAATGAGGTACCAGGCTTTTTTTTTAATATTGTGTGATCCATGTCGAGGGTCAAAGCCAGACTTACATCGCCCAGCCATTTTCACAATCAGCATGACAAGAAGGATAGTATCAAATATCCAGACTGGAATAAATATGAGGAACCAGTTCCAAGGTGCCTTCTCATCCAGTTTCAACACCAACATGATCAAGAAGAGTAATGTGAAAAGCCAGGTGAGTAGTACTCTCTGAGCCAAGGACATTCTCATTTAAACAATTTAAAGAAGCTGTTGCAGGGTCGAAAAAAGGTAAATATATCCTAAGAGAAGGAAAAAAAAAGTCAAGATCTTAAATTTTGGTACCAGAAAAAAAAAAAATTATTTCTATTCCTGGTTTACAAAGCTGGCTCTTTTTCTCTCATAGATTTCCTAATTTTGAAAACATTTTATCATCTCCCTTTCATAATCCATCAAATTTGTAGCCATCTTTGATAACATCACATCCATCATTCCATACAGCTGTGACAAAATACAATTTTTAGTATATCCACTGAGTGTAAGTTCTATTCAACATGTTTTAAAAACAGCCTGCTTTTCTTCATTGTTTTTCACACAAATCCAGGCACTCAGGATTTTTTTCCTGTACCTCAGGGATGTTCTTAATTACCCCTTCTTTGTACATTTGCACACCTATTAATTTTCATTCAGTATCAAGGAATACTAAGAAAAAGCATTCAAAATCAAAGAAAGGGTGGTATAAAGCCAGGAGAGGAGTTTTAATAAGGAGGGAACAGTTAAAAACAATTACTACATTAAGTAGAACTATGATTGTACAGAGGTCACTGGGCTAAGTAACATAGAACACATGGGTAACACTGGATTTTCACATAGCTTAATCCATGGGTCTTAAATTTTTTAATCAAATTTTCTCAAAGTTCTTATAAATACCTATTTTCTTAGTCTAAAACTTTTTAGTAATACCCATTTTTTTGGTTTGTGGTATATAGCTTTTTTACTACTTGCTACCCAATAATCAAAACCACTTAAAAAACTTGTGATTACTGGATGCGAGATTGTTTAATAATTGGAACTATTTCTTACATTCGTATCCTGTCTTACTGATCGATGTCTGTTTTGCACTAGTACTGTATCGCTGTTACTAGATATGTTCTAATATCTGGGAGGCCTAGTATCTACTTGCTATTTTCTTCTCCAAAATATTTTCTCTTATTTGGCCCTTCCAGTTTTTCAATGCTAAAATCACTAAATTAAAAAAACTCAGAATTTTGATAGGAATCCATCAATCTGTAATACTTCAGTATAAACACATTTAATCTTCACATACAGGTTTACAGTATGTTCCATATTTATTCCAATTTTTATATCAGTCTTGTGACCATCTGGAAAAAGGGTAAACAGAATGGCAAGTCAGAGCAGGGTTGCATGAAGTTGGGTGAGGAGCTAGCAGAAGATAACGAAATGCAAACAGGTGACAACATTTTATTCCTCTGAAACACTGGGAGAAGAGAAAATGAAAGACAAGACTTACGATGAGGATGATGAAGGATCAAGAAGAGATTTTCAGTAAAGGAGAGAAATTATAAACAAAGGGAAATAAGCCACTGGGGAATGACAGACTGAGGATGAGAGAGCATATGAGATGGCAAGGGGAAAGATAAGCAGGTCATGCGGATGGTAACAGAAGTGTGGGTGACAGGAGTAAAAATGCAGGGAGATAAGAAATAAGGAAAAAGGGAGGAAACTGGCTAGATAAATCAAATGTCCTAGCCATCATCTTTAAGTAGTTATATTCTAGGACTAACTTTGATTGTTACATCTTTACTACTTTAAACAGTGGGTAGCTATCACGGTGCAAGAGTATACATCTCTGTTTCATTTCGGTAATGATCTCAGTCTCCGAGCTCCCTTCTTCTTTCCCTTATACTACCCATGTGCTTGCACTCAATTTGTTTACTTAGCTTGAAGATACTTCATACTGCAGTATGAAAAACAGATGCTTTTGCTCCCAGGAAGGCATTTTCTGTGCTGGTCTCCTTTCCTGGCTAGAGGCTGCCATAATGGGATGTGGAATCAAATTTGGAAGAAGAGGCGGAGAGGTGCGTACTGATTAGTAACTACAGATGGGTTTCATACTGTAAATTCAATTTGCTCAATTCCAGTTTCCAATCCCTCTGGCTGTTTTTGTTAACTTTAAAAAAAGTTTACGATAATACATTTGCTTAAACGTAACTTCTATCAGCCAGCCATTAAATGAGTCAAGCTTTCCGCCTCCCTCCCCCAACATAGGTCTGAGTAGTAACTCAATAAGAAGGGTAACTGCATTCAAAACAGGTGCTTTAAGATTGGAGGTCAAAAGACTGCAAAAAAACACAACCTTGTGGCTGCAAGTTTTTTTTATGTGGGATGCAACAAAGTTTTTTGTGCACTTTCACTAAAAGCACTCTATTGATATTTAAATGATGCTTGAAGGATCACGGGTGCTGGGGTACAAAGATGACATACAACTCCGATTTATTAATAAATCTCCATTAATTTATTATATTTGTTTCCTACTACTCTTCTTTCTCTTTTAAGGAGGGTGGGGGAGCTGCACACTCCAAAATTTTTTAAAGTATTTTTCATTTGAGGTGATTATGTTTTGCACCTGAAGACAGTTAAGTATATACCGCCTATCTGCCTAACACCTGCACTTCCCCTAAATGGAAATCTAAAGGGCCCTGCCCCCACACAGGTCCAGCATCTCGGTATCAGGTGTGTGTGGACCCGATAACTTGTCCGTGGTGCTTGCCACACCATTTCCATTTCCCTTCTCGCGACTGCCAGTACACTTCCATATGAACTCGTCCTATCCCAAAGACAGTTTTGCTTAATAAGCCCACAACAAAGAATTCCTCCAGTCACCTTCGAAAGGTACCTACTTCCAACAGCCTTGGCCAACCTGACCATCCCTCAAAGGAGCAGCGTTCTGCTTACATTTACCCGATTTTCGGGCCTACTTGTCTCTAGTACTTCAGGGCGTTCCTAAGGGCGTTCCTAAACTATCCGTACCCTTCAACTTCAAACGCCGACGGTCCGACAGCGGCGCCCTATCCGAACTCCCCCCATTCTGCACTGTGGGCCCAGTACATTTTGGAGTTGAACGCAGTTCTTGTACGATGTGATCCACAACGCGAACAGAAGCCTGGTGCCAATCCGGTGTATGTGGGGCTGGAGGGTGAGGGGATGGGGGCGGCGACAAGGGAGGCAGACACAGGGTAGCGGGCGGGGGGCTAGTGCACTTCGGGGTATGCCGGCTCGTCGGAGCCCTGGACTCACCCGGCAGTTCCGCTGTCTGGAGAGCAGAGAGGGGCTCGAAGATCAGGAAATTCGCCAGTTTGGATCCTTGGCCTTTTCCACACTTCTTCCCCCATTAAATCCAGAAGCCATCACATGATAGTCAAGAAAAAGATACCTCAATTCCGCCTCTTCAAACGATCACTGTACAGGCTCTCTCGGGTGTACCTTAGAGCCGCGCCCACATCCGGGGCAGGGTCTAACAGCCTGGGCCTCTCCTATAGGTAGAGAGAACGCCAATCAGAGAGCTCAGAGGCTCCCTCCCCTGAATTAATTGGGCCATTCAGCCGCCAGTGCAAACCAACCGACTTTTTCGTACAATCCGGTTTGTCAAAAAGATGGCTATAATAGAAGCCATTGGGCCCGCCTCTTGACTGCTACGGGCTAGCAGAAAAGTCAGTCTAAGCAAAGCCGGGAGCGTCCGTGGTCCCATTGGGCCTACAGCTGCCAATTAGACTTTGCAGCGCTCAGCCCCGCCCCCGCGGGGCGCCCCGCCCCTCCTCTGGCTCTGCCAGTCAGAGCCCTGAGACTGCAGGCTCCAGCGCAAAATCCTGCGGGAGAGGGGGTGGGGCGGCGGATCTGGAGGCGGCGCGCCCGCGGGCAGCTTCGTTGTGACTCCTCAGGCTCCCGCGGCGGCGGTGGCGCTCGCCTCGGTGTCTCCCGCGCGCACCCTAGCCGCCTCTAGCGGCGCGGCGCCCTTTCCTAAGGTAAGAGCCGGCATCACCTCCACGCTAGGGCGGGCCGTGTGGAGGTCGTTGGGTTCTGACATAAGCCGAAAATGAAGGTGGATAAGGGAGGAGAGCGGCGAGGGGGATGGAGGTGGGGGCTCCGGGGTCAACGCGTCGTCCTCCCGGCCCGTGACTTCGTCGGGCAGCCGCCGGCACCTGTGCTCCGGGATCCTACCATTTGGCCGGCGGCGGAGGCTCAGTTTCCCTCCTCCCGAACCCGGGCAGTTCTTGAGCGTGGATGGTGACGGCCCGAATCGCAGCGCCGCCTCTCGCCCCTCCCGCCCCTTCTCAAGGCCCCTCTCCTTCGCTTCCTTCCCGTGGCGTTCTGTTGGGGGCGCGTCGGGTCCGAGGGCGTGTGCGGTCAGCGGGTGGCCGAGTCCCGGGCAGAGGGGAGCGGCCAGCTAGCAGCGGCCAGAGGAGCGAGCTCGGAAGAAGGAGGCGACTCTGTGCGCGCTGAAAGCCGGCTGGCGGGGGTCGCTGCCCTGCCCTCGCTGAGAGGGCAACAGTTTTCTGATTCCAGGACTGACTGCGGAGCGGGTGCTGAAATCCTTGGCGTGGGCCTTAAAGGGGTATTTCTTGTCTGGAAACAATGCCGCGGTCCATCGGCGTGCTTCACATTTTCTTATTTTATTCTGTCTCATGTTGACAGCCAGTGTTTTGGTATTGTTTCTTCAGGTCATAGCTTTCTAATGCAGTGTCTCTTTGTAGAACTTTGGAGAGTATTCTGTCGGTAATCTGATACCCTTTTAATTTTTAGCGTGGTCCCCCTCCCCCTCTCAAAAGGACCTGCTTTATAACAACATGTACTGAGTAGGGAACTACAGAATCTGGGACAATTTCTTAATCTCAGTATCTGTTGACATGTACCAAGTAATTTTAAAATTCGTGTGACTGTATTAAGTGTTTTGTCATTTACACTTGCTTTCTTAATAGTATATCCTACTTACTTTGATATTAGTCTGTTATTTGTGGTACTTTGATTTTATAGTTTTTGGTTAGCTTTAGCCAACTAGACTTTTGAAGATTTGTCCCCCCGCCCCCTTTGAGATTGTGGCTGTAGCCTTAGTATTTGCTCTTGTCTCAAGGGGTTATGTATTTTTAAAAACTCTTTTCCCCCCAAATTGATAGCTTTTTAAAGTTTTAAGGGGTAAATTCCAAAAATTTGGAAATTACACACTTTAGCCTAAAGATCTATAAAAATAGCATAACAATATAAAATCCTAACTTTTTGGAATAACCGCTGCTGTGTTTAAGGGATGGCAGTGGGTCGTCCCTGTCCAGTTCAGTGACTTAATCCTCTAGATTGCAGAGAAATCTTGCAGGTGTGGGGAGAATGAGCTATGTCTGAGACCAGAACACAGGTGGTTCCAGGAGCGTTTTCTTGTTGGGAAAATAGCATGCCTCCCTCACAGTTTAGTTGTCTGTGTGCGTCCTAGATAGTATTAAGTTAGGTGGTAATAAAGTAGAAAGTGTCTGTGTCTAATTTTCAAAGTTTCTGGTAGGGCTTGAAAATGAGGTAAGCAAATAAAATATACAGTGGGGACACTCTTGCATGGTCAGGCTTCCAAGAATAAACTTTTTTTTGAATCCAAACTGGCACTGGCCAGTTGGCTGTAAAAGTCAAGTAAGTGACCTGACCAGTTTTTAAGCCATGAACTTTTTTGGCTAGCCCATTTCATTCAAAATTACAAGGAATTTCTTTTTTTTAAGTTTTTATTGGATATAGTTGATTTACAATGTTGTTAGTTTCTGGTGTACAGCAAAGTGAATCAGTTATACATATATCCACTCTTTTTTAGACGCTTTTCCTATGTAGGCTATTATAAGTATTGAGTAGAGTTTCCTGTGCCATGCAGTCAATCTTTATTATCTATTTTATATGTAGTAGTGTCTATATATCAGTCCCAATTTTCCAATTTATCTCTCCTCTTTACACCCAGTAACCATAAGTTTGTTTTCTACATCTGTAACTATTTCTGTTCTGTAGATAAGTTCATTTATACCCTTTTAAACTATTCCACATATAAGTGATATCATGTATTTGTTTTTCTCTGACTTCACTCAGTATGACAGTCTGTAGGTCCATCCATGTTGCTGCAAATGGAATTATTTCTTTCTTTCTTTATGACTTGAGTAATACCAACATTTCAAGAATTCATAATGAAAAAGGATTCCCTAGACTGAGCTGAAGAAAATTTAGGGTAGCATGTAGAAAAAAATGAGGATCAAAAAAATAGTTCAGTTGCCTCTGTATTACCTCATTTAATCGTTATAATCCTAAGAGGTAGCTACAGTGATTACTGTCCTCCTATGAGTTAACGTAGTTAACACATGTGTTCAAGATTTCTCAGATAATAAGTTTAGAGGTGGAAGTCACATCTAAGCGAGCTAATTACAAAGCCTGTATTCCAAACTGTTGTGTTTTACCATCATAGTAAAAATGGCTTCATACAGATTTGGTTGAAGGCGACTAATCAGTGGAAAATAATGCTTCAGAATAAACTTAATATTTGGTAACACTTTGTGATCACTGTATAGTAAGCACTGTTGACTATTGCTGGAATGTAAGGATGGAGTCCTTCCCTGTCTTTGAGGAACATCCCTTTAGTGAGAGAGAGAGATGTGAACAAATGATGGTAATACAATACAGTGTATATTGTACTATAAGAGAGTGCCATAAAGTCTGTGGTTTCATGGAAGGAGAATTGAGTTAAAGTTCAAACCAGCATTTGAATTCCTGTTTTGCTTTGTGACCTGGAACATGATACCAAATTTCATTCATGTTTAGTTTCCTTATCTGTTAAGTGGAGAGAATAATACTTCAAAGAGGAGTATTAAGCAAAGTATGTAAAGTACTGGCTTATTGGTATGTGGATGAATAAAATCCTGAATGAGGAATAAGAAACAAGTAAATTGAACAGAGTTGAGATAGGTTGGAGGTTTACCAGGGCGCTATCTCTGGAGCCTTAAGGGTGACTGATAACTTGTGGGGAGGAAGGGCATCAACACAGACAGAACACACAGAATCAGAGGCAGGATCTCAGAACAGGAATATGGATTGTTGACGGAATGGCAAGTAATTGTGGCTCTGTATACAAAGTATTTGCAAAGGCCAAATGTAAATGGTAGTTGTGTAGAAATGTGGCTGGGCAATTTTAGTAGTTAGAAGTTATATATTTTATAAGAGTATCTCAAGAGTATGAATTGTTACTTTTTATTTAATATGTACTTTTTAATACTTATTAAAACTGATTTCCAAATATGTTCAGGCAAGCAACTATTTCATTATGATATTTATCTTAACCAGTAAAAGAAGACTAAGGCAACTGCACCTAATTCAAGGGAAGCATTTTGGGATTATTTTAAAAAGAAAAATAATCTTGAGAATTCCCTGGATGTCCAGTGATACACTTCCACTGCAGGAGGTGTGTGTTGGATCCCTAGTTGGGAACTAAGATTCTGTAGGATGTGGGGTGCCACCGAACAAATGAAAGGAAAATAGTCTTAACTAAGTGATTGCCTTTCCTTAACCTGACCTACTGCGTTGCCACGTAGAGTCAATATTGCACACTACCCTTGGCATATATTTTACCATCTTTTCTGAACCAAAACTTGAGATGTGACAGTCTAACAGAATGTTTTAAATTGTGACTGTCCTTGAAAACCTGAGAAGAAGTCCCATGCTTATGTCTTCTCTTCAGGATATCACAGAACCATAAATACTCACATTGGATTTATAAATGTGGATCACTTGATAACTAAAATCATATGACTAAGTTGAAAATACCAAATGACATTTAGGAAAGCTGCCTTTTTAGTCCAACTTGTTAAGTGTCATGTAGATGCGTAAATGACACAAAATAATAGAGGTGAGCTTTCAGAGGAAAAAAATTGCTTCCTAAAACAGGTAATTTTAGAAGATTAGGAAAGAAAATATGTTGGACTTTATTTTGAACAGAATTTTGAACAGAAACTGGGGCAGGAAATGGCTGTGGCTGAACCACTACCTGATAATAATCATAACATGATTAAATGTGACATTTAATGAGAGGAAGTAAAGGAGAAAAAGTGCACTGTATGCAGCTTTCCAGTTTTAGAAACAGTAGGGAAAGGGGCTATTAAAAGTGTATCTACAGAAATTTTGAAGACATGTAGTAGGCACACTTGTTGCATGAATGAAATCACCTTGGTCAAAAATTAAGCAAGAGGCCTCTTAAAGGTAGCAGAAAGCTTATGAAAGTTATGTGTCACAAGTTTTGGTGCCCTACAGATCTAGTTAAAGTGTCAATTCTGCACTCCACCAGTTGTCTTAATTTTCGGCTCATCACGCAATCTTTCTCAGAGTTCAGTTCAGTCGCTCAGTCATGTCCAACTCTTTGCGACTCCATGAATCACAGCACGCCAGGCCTCCCTGTCCATCACCAACTCCCGGAGTTCACTCAAACTCACGTCCATCGAGTCGGTGATGCCATCCAGCCATCTCATCCTCTGTCATTCCCTTCTCCTCCTGCCCCCAATCCCTCCCAGGATCAGGGTCTTTTCCAGTGAGTCAACTCTTCACATGAGGTGGCCAAAGTATTGGAGTTTCAGCTTTAGCATCAGTCCTTCCAGTGAACACCCAGGGCTGATTTCCTTTAGACTGGACTGGTGGGATCTCCTTGCAGTCCAAGAGACTCTCAAGAGTCTTTTCCAACACCACAGTTCAAAAGCATTAATTCTTTGGCACTCAGCTTTCTTCACAGTTTTAGTTTTATTTAATCATAAAATGGAGATACTTTGCAAAATTTTGAAAATGAGATGAACTAATGTATGTGAAGCATTTGATACATGGCCTGGCTTATAAAACTTGCCAAAAAAAAAGTTGCTGCAGTTCAACCAAGTTGAAAAGATGTACTTAAAAAAAAAAAATACAATTCTTGAGGTTTCCCTGGTGGTCCAATGGCTAGGACGCTGAAGTCCTGAAGTAAGGGGCTCGAGTTCAATTTCTGGTCAGGGAAATAGATCCCACATGCCCAGCTAAAGATCCGCATGATGCAATGAAGAGTTAGCACAGCCAAATAAAATAGTATAAATATTAAAAATGTAAAAAAATATAATTCTCAAGTAGAATCAGGAAAGCCAAAAAATGGCCAACAGTGAAAACTTTAAAAGGAGGCAAAGGATGTTACATAGGTAATAAGCAGAATTCAGTAAAGAATGGAATCATTACAGCCACATACAACAAAAAAGGGAGAGAGCTTCACATTCCCAAATTTTTTTCTGAAGAAAGTAGGTCAGACTCATTAAACCAGATAGAGCAAATAAATAGGGTGGGCTTCCCAGGTATCTCACAGAAGAACTGTACAAAAAGGATCTTCATGACCCAGATAATCACGACGGTGTGATCACTCACCTAGAGCTGGACGTCTGGAATGTGAAGTCAACTGGGCCTTAGAAAGCATCACTACGAACAAAGCTAGTGGAGGTGATGGAATTCCAGTGGAGCTATTTCAAATCCTGAAAGATGATGTTGTGAGAGTGCTGCACTCAATATGCCAGCAAATTTGGAAAACTCAGCAGTGGCCACAGGACTGGAAAAGGTCAGTTTTCACTTCAATCCCAAAGAAAGGCAATGCCAAAGAATGCTCAAACTACTACACAATTGCACTCATCTCACACGCTAGTAAAGTAATGCTCAAAATTCTCCAAGCCAGGCTTCAGCAATACGTGAACCGTGAACTTCCTGATGTTCAAGCTAGGTTTAGAAAAGGCAGAGGAACCAGAGATCAAATGGCCAACATCCGCTGGATCATGGAAAAAGCAAGAGAGTTCCAGAAAAACATTTATTTCTGCTTTATTGACTATGCCAAAGCCTTTGACTGTGTGGATCACAATAAACTGTGGAAAATTCTGAAAGAGATAGGAATACCAGAGCACCTGAACTGCCGCTTGAGAAACCTGTATGCAGGTCAGGAAGCAACAGTTAGAACTGGACATGGAACAACAGACTGGTTCCAAATAGGAAAAGGAGTACATCAAGGCTGTATATTGTCACCCTGCTTATTTAACTTATATGCAGAGAACATCATGAGAAACGCTGGGCTGGAAGAAGCACAAGCTGGACTCAGGATTGCTGGGAGAAATATTGATAACCTCAGATATGCAGATGACACTACCCTTATGGCAGAAAGTGAAGAGGAACTCAAAAGCCTCTTGATGAAAGTGAAAGAGGAGAGTGAAAAAGTTGGCTTAAAGCTCAACATTCAGAAAATGAAGATCATGGCATCCGGTCCCATCACTTCATGGGAAATAGATGGGGAAACAGTGGAAACAGTTTATTTTTTTGGGCTCCAAAATCACTGCAGATGGTGATTGCAGCCATGAAATTAAAAGACGCTTACTCCTTAGAAGAAAAGAGGTCCATCTAGTCAAGGCTATGGTTTTTCCAGTGGTCATGTATGGATGTGAGAGTTGGAGTGTGAAGAAGGCTGAGCACGGAAGAATTGATGCTTTTGAACTGTGGTGTTGAAGAAGACTCTTGAGAGTCCCTTGGACTGCAAGGAGATCCAACCAAAGGAGATCAGCCCTGGGATTTCTTTGGAAGGAATGATGCTAAAGCTGGAACTCCAGTACTTTGGCCACCTCATGCAAAGAGTTGACTCACTGGAAAAGACTCTGATGCTGGGAGGGATTGGGGGCAGGAGGAGAAGGGGACGACAGAGGATGAGATGGCTGGATGGCATCACTGACTTGATGGATGTGAGTCTGAGTCAATTCCGGGAGTTGGTGATGGACAGGGAGGCCTGGCGTGCTACGATTCATGGGGTTGCAAAGAGTCAGACACGACTGAGCGGCTTAACTTCAGAACTTCCCAGGTATCTCAGTAAGAATCCACCTGCTCATTCAGAAACTGCAGGACACATGGGTTTGATCCCTGAGTTGGGAAAATCCCCTGGAGGAGAAAATGCCAACCCAGTTCAGTGTTTTTGCCTAGAGAATCCCATGGATAGAGGAGCCTGGAGAGCTACAATCCATGGGATCACAGAGTTGGACAAGACTGAGCAATTGAGTACTCCTTTTCCTATTTGGAACCAGTCTGTTGTTCCATGTCCAGTTCTAACTGTTGCTTCCTGATCTGCATATAGGTTTCTCAAGAGGCAGGTCATGTGGTCAGGTATTCCCATTTCTTGAAGAATTTTCCAGTTTATTGTGATCCACACAGTCAAAGGCTTTGGCATCGTCAATAAAACAGAAATAGATGTTTTTCTGGAACTCTCTTGTTTTTTCCATGATCCAGCGGATGTTGGCCATTTGATCTCTGGTTCCTCTGCCTTTTCTAAAACCAGCTTGAACATCTGGGAGTTCACAGCTCACGTATTGCTGAAGCCTGGCTTGGAGAATTTTGAGCATTACTTTACTAGCGTGTGAGATGAGTGCACTTGTGTGGTAGTTTGAGCATTCTTTGGCATTGCCTTTCTTTGGGATTGGAATGAAAACTGACCTTTTCGAGTCCTGTGGCCACTGCTGAGTTTTCCAAATTCGTTGGCATATTGAGTGCAGCACTCTCACAGCATCATCTTTCAGGATTTGAAATAGCTCCACTGGAATTCCATCACCTCCACTAGCTTTGTTCGTAGTGATGCTTTCTAAGGCCCACTTGACTTCACGTTCCAGAATGTCTGGCTCTAGGTGAGTGATCACACCATCGTGATTATCTTGGTCGTGAAGATCTTTTTTGTATAGTTCTTCTGTGTATTCTTGCCATTTTCTTAGTATCTTCTGCTTCTATTAAGTCCATACCATTTCTGTCCTTTTTCGAACCCATCTTTGCATGAAATGTTCCCTTGGTAGCTCTAATTTTCTTGAAGAGATCTCTAGTCTTCCCCATTCTGTTGTTTTCCTCTATTTCTTTACACTGATTGCTGAGGAACGCTTTCTTATCTCTTCTTGCTATTCTTAGGAACTCTGCATTCAGATGCTTATATCTTTTCTTTTTCTCCTTTGCTTTTTGCTTCTCTTCTTTTCACAGCTATTTGTAAGGCCTCCTCAGACAGCCATTTTGCTTTTTTGCGTTTCTTTTCCATGGGGATGGTCTTGATCCCTGTCTCTTGTACAGTGTCACGAACCTCCGTCCTTAGTTCATCAGGCACTCTCTCTATCAGATCTAGGCCCTTAAATCTATTTCTCACTTCCACTGTATAATCATAAGGGATTTGATTTAGGTCATACCTGAACGGTCTAGTGGTTTTCCCTACTTTCTTCAATTTAAGTCTGAATTTGGCAATAAGGAGATCATGATCTGAGCCACAGCAACAGACCGGTTCCAAATAGGAAAAGGAGTACGTCAAGGCTGTATATTGTCACCCTGCTTATTTAACTTATATGCAGAGTACATCATGAGAAATGCTAGGCTGGAAGAAGTACAAGCTGGAATCAAGATTGCCGGGAGAAATTCAATAACCTCGGATATGCAGATGACACCATCCTTATGGCAGAAAGTGAAGAGGAACTAAAAAGCCTGTTGATGAAAGTGAAAAAGGAGAGTGAAAAAATTGGCTTAAAGCTCAGCATTCAGAAAATGAAGATCATGGCATCTGGTCCCATCACTTCATGGCAAATAGATGGGGTAACAGTGGAAGCAGTGTCAGACTTAATTTTTTTGGGCTCCAAAATCACTGCAGATGGTGACTGCAGCCATGAAATTAAAAGACACTTATTCCTTGAAAGAAAAGTTATGACCAACCTAGATAGCATATTGAAAAGCAGAGACATTACTTGCCAACAAAGTTCCAGCTAGTCAAGGCTATGGTTTTTCCAGTAGTCATGTATGGATGTGAGAGTTGGACTGTGAAGAAAGCTGAGTGCCAAAGAATTCATGCTTTTGAACTGTGGTGTTGGAGAAGACACTTGAGAGTCCCTTGGACTGCAAAGGAGGTCCAACCAATCCATTCTGAAGGAGATCAGTCCTGGGTGTTCTTTGGAAGGAATAATGCTAAAGCTGAAACTCCAATACTTTGGCCACCTCATGCGAAGAGTTGACTCATTGGAAAAGATCCTGATGCTGGGAGGGATTGGGGGCAAGAGGTGAAGGGGACGACAGAGGATGAGATGGCTGGATGGTATCACTGACTTGATGCACATGAGTTGAGTGAACTCCGGGAGTTGGTGATGGACAGGGAGGCCTGATGTGCTGAGATTCATGGGATCGCAAAGAGTTGGACACGACTGAGCAACTGAACTGAACTGAGCAATTGAGTACACACACACACACACACACACACACACACACACACACACACACACACACACATACACACGAAGTCTCCCTTTTGGCCTCTGAATGTTTACATGTACCATTGTTGTTGTTTAGTCATATCTGACTCTTTTCGACCCAGTGAACTGCAGCACACTAGGCTTCCCTGTTCTTCACCATCTCCCAGAGCTTGCTCAAGCTCATGTCCATTGAGTCAATGATGACATCCAACCATCTCATCCTCTCTTGTCCCGTTCTCCTCCTGCCTTCACACTTTCCCAGCATCAGTGTCTTTTCAAATGAGTCAGTTCTTCACATCAGGTGTCCCAAATATTGGAGCTTCAGCATCAGTCCCCCCAGTGAATATTCAAGACTGATTTCCTTGAGCATTGACTGGTTTGATTTGATCTCCTTGCAGTCCAAGGGACCCTCAAGAGTCTTCTCCAGCACCACAGTTCAAAAGCATCAATTCTGTGGTGCTCAGCCTTCCTTATAGTTCAACTCTCACATCTATACGTGAGTACTGGAAAAACCATAGCTTTGACTAGATGGACCTTTGTCTGCAAAGTAATGTCTCTGCTTTTTAATACGCTGTCTAAGTTGGTCATACCTTTTCTTCCAAGTAGCAAGTATCTTTTAATTTCAGATGGTGATTGCAGTCACCATCTGCGGTGATTTTGGAGCCCAAGAAAACCAAGTCTGTTACTGTTTCCATTGTGTGCCTGCCTGTTCGTGATGGGACTGGATGCCATGATCTTTGTGTTTTGAATGTTGAGCTTTAAGCCAGCTTTTTCACTCTCCTCTTTCACCTTCATCAAGGAGCTCTTTAGTTTCTCTTCACTTCCTGCCATAAGCTTGGTGTCATCTGCATATCTGAGGTTATTGAAGTTTCTCCCAGCAGTCTTGATTCCTGCTTGTGCTTCATCCAGCCTGGCATTTCACATAATATACTCTGCGAATAAGTTAAATAAGCAGGGTGACTGTTCAGCCTTGAAATACTCCTTTCCCGATTTGGAACCAGTCAGTTGTTCCATGTCCAGTTCTGTTGCTTCTTGACTTGCATACAGGTTTCTCTGGAGACAGGTAAGGTGGTCTGGTAGTCCCCTCTCTTTAAGAATTTTCCAGTTTGTTGCCATCCACACAGTCAAAAGTGTTAGCGTAGTCAGTGAAGCAGAAGTAAATATTCTTCTGGAATTCGCTTGCTTTTTCTATGATCCAGTGGAATTTGGCAGTTTAATCTCTGGTTCCTCTGCTTTTTCTAAATCAACTCGAACATCTGAAAGTTTTTGGTTCATGTACTGTTGAAGCCTAGCTTGGAGAATTTTGTGTGTTACTTTGCTAGCATGTGAAATGAATGCAGTTGTGTGGTAGTCTGTACATTCTTTGGCATTGCCCTTCTTTTGGATTGAAATGAAAACTAACCTTTTCCAGTCCTGTGGCCACTGCTGAGTTTTCCAAATTTGCTGGTATATTGAGTGCAGCACTTTAAGAGCATCATCTTTTAGGATTTGAAATAGCTCAACTGGAATTCCATCACCTCCACTATCTTTGTTTGTAGTGATGCTTCCTAAGGCCCACTTGCCTTCACATTCCAAGATGTCTGGCTATATGTGAGTGATGTCACTGTCGTAAATGTGCCATATGTTGAAGAACATATCATCTTTTCTTCTCTTGTATTGCCTATTCTGGTGAATGGCTCTTCTAATGTTCAGGCCGGGAATCATGGAATATCCTTTCTCTTTTATTCCCCATAGCTTTCAAGTCCAATCAGTCACTGCATCTGCTTATTCTCTCTACTAGTTATCTATTTTACTAATGCCCTATCCCAACACCGACTCCAGGTTAATAAAAATGCTCATTGCCACTGACTTATTTCATGTCCTTGTCATTTTATTACTGTCTCTAGTCTCTTTACCTTTTTTTTTTTGACCTTGAGGCATTCAGGATCTTAGTTCCCTGACCAGGGATCAAACCTGGGCCCCCTGCAGCAGAAGTGCAGAGTCTTAACCACTGAACTGCCAAGGAAGTCCCAGGTCTCTTTGATTTTAATTTAGCCTCATGTTAACCAATTCTCTACACGACTTCCTTCCAGAATGATTTTACTGAAATACTAACATAACCATATCAAATTTCTATCTGTAATGCTTGTACATGATAGTTAATAAATATTTGATCTCTCCAGGTATTGATATCTTAAACTTAAGATGAATGTAAGTGGCTAGCATACTTAACACCTGGAGTTTTCTTTATGGGAAAGATTTTCGCTTCAAATTCTATTTATTTATTATTTCTTTTGATTTATTTCTTTTTGAGTAAGCGTCAGTTGTTTGTATCTTTCAAGGAACTTGTTAATTTAGTCTAAATTGTTAAATTCAGGGGCATACATGTGCATAGTATTCCTTTATTATCTTTTTAATATCTCTAAGATCTGTAGTAATGTTTTCTTTCTCATTCCTGACTGTTAATTTGTGTATTTTCTCACTTTTTATCCTGTTCAGTCTGGCTACAAATTTGTTTTGTTGATATTCTCAACGAGCCAGTTTTTTTTTTTAATTGATTTTGTGTTTTCAGTTTCAGTGATTTCTGTTCTTATTTCCATTTTGTTGTCTGCTGCTGCTAAGTCGCTTTAGTCGTGTCCAACTCTGTGCGATCCCATAGAGGGCAGCCCACCAGGCTCCCCCGTCCCTGGGATTCTCCAGGCAAGAATTCTGGAGTGGGTTGCCATTTCCTTCTCCAATGTGTGAAAGTGAAAAGGGAAAGTGAAGTCGCTCAGTCATGTCTGACTCTTCGCGACCCCATGGACTGCAGCCTACCACGCTCCTCTGTCTCTGTCCATGGGATTTTCCAGGCAAGAGTACTGGAGTGGGCTGCCATTGCCTTCTCCAATTTTCTTTTTGTTATTTTTGTTTACTTTGTATTTTATTTGCTTTTGATTTGTTAGAATCTTAAAATGTAAACTTATTGTTATTGTCTTCTAATATAAATTTTTAATGGTATAAAATTCCCCTCTAAATAGTGGTTGGAGTGCATCTCACAAATGTTGATATTCGTGTTTTCATTTTTGTTCAATTCAAAAATCCTCGTTGATTTTGTTTGTGGTTTCTTCATTGAATCTGTTGGTGATTTAAAGGTATGTACACAAGTTTCCCAATATTGAGGTATTTTTCAGATGTTGAATTCTGATTTAATTTCACTGTGGTCAGAGAACATACATGGCATGATTTGAGTCATTTTAAATTTATTGAGACTTGTTTTATGAGAGTGTCATCTCTCTTGGTTAATGATTCATGTGTGCTTGAAAAGAATGTTGGGTGGAGTGTTCTATAAATACTAATCAGATCGAGCTGACTGACAAAATTTTCATCCCTTTGTATCCTTACATATTTTATGTCTGCTTGTTCTCTCCATTTTTGAGAGAAGGGTGTTGAAATCTCTGACTATAATTGTGGCCTTGCCAATTTCTCCTTGTAGTTTGATCAGTTTGGCTTCATATATTGGTAGTTTGAAGTTCTGTTACTCGATGCATGCATATTTAGGATTGTTATCTTTTGATGAATTGAATCTTTTTGTCATTGTGAAATGACCTTTGGTAATATGCTTTTCTCTGAAGTCTACTTTGTATTGCCACTCTAGCTTTGTTTTGAGTAGTGTTAGTGTTATTTCTCTTTTTCCACTTGAAAACTTTTTACTTATTTGTATTTAAGCTGGATTTCTGGTACATGGCATATAGTTGGACCTTGCTTTTTCTTTTCTTTCTTTCTAATCCAGCTTTCTAATCTCTGCTCTTAATTTAGACCATTTACATTTAATGTGGTTATTTTGTTGGGTTTAAATCTTCCTTCTTGGTACATGTTTCTTATTTGTTACATCTGTTCTTTGTTCTTTTTTTTTCTTTACCTTCTTTTGTATTTGAGTATTTTTATGATAATAAATACTTTATTCGAGAATTAATTATCTGTAGCTTTAAAAAAATTTTTGCTGCTTGTTTGTAGTGGCTATATATATGTTTAGCTTATCACATCTACCTTGAGTAAAACACCACTTTTCATTTCATGTCAGTGCCTTGTAACGGTATACTTGTATTGTGCTATTGTCATACATTTTGGTTTTACGTGTGTTAAAAATTCCACAATGTATTTCTACCTTTTCAGCTTTACGTGGTCAGTTGTCTTTTAAGGGGATTGGTGGCTCAGATGGTAAAGAATCCACCTGCAATGCTGGAGACCTGGGTTTGATCCCTGGGTTGGAAGATCCCCTGGAGGAGGGCATGGTAACCCACTTGAGTATTCTTGTCTGGAGAATCCCCATGGACGGAGGAGCCTGGCGGGCTATAGTCAATGGGGTCGCAAAGAGTTGGATACGACTGACCAATTAAGTACAGTGAGCTTTTTTTTTTTTAAAGCTCTTACATTTACCCACATATTTACCATTTTCAGGGCCCTTCTTTCCTTTGGAATTCTTTTTCCATCTGATATTTTCCTTCTTCCTGAAGTACTTACTTTAGTATTTATTGTAATGGTGTAATGCGGTATTACTGATAACATTTTTTTCAGCTTTTGTATGTCTGAAAAAATACTTTTTTGAAATATATTTTTGCCAGGTGTAGAAATTTAGATCAACACCTTCTTTTTTTTTTTTCCAGGAGTATGATAATACTGCACCACTGTCAAATCATTGCATTTTTCCAATGTGAAATCTGTTATCCTTATTTCACTATACTGAAAATGTTTTTTTCCTCTGGCTGCTTTTAAAATCTCTTTATCATTTGTTTTAAGCACTTGTAGTAAGATGTGCCTAGTAATTTTATGTTTCTTAGGCTTGGGGTTTGTTGAACTTTGAAGCTTTACTGTTTTTATCAAATGTAGAAGAAATTTGTCCGTTATTTCTCCAGATAGTTTTTTTTTGTTTCTTCATTCTTCTCATTCTGGTACTAGTTATTCATATATTATGCTTCTTGATAATGTCCCACAGCTAACTGCTGCTTTCTTCCTTTTTTTTTTCCTCTCCTTGTTTCAACTTGGACAATGTCTCTTGCTCTGTCCTCAAGATTACTAATCTTTTCACTTTTTGATTTGCTATTATCTCATTCAGTGTATTTTTCTTTTTAAATTTGTTTATTTTTGGCTGCACTGGGTCTTTGCTGCTGTGCTTGGGCTTTTCTCTAGTTGCAGCAAGCAGCAGCTGCTCTTTATTTGGGGTGTGTGGGCTTCTCACTGTGGTGGCGTCATCTGTTGTGCAGCATGGGTTCTAAGACTTGGGGTCCTCAGTAGTTGCAGCTCCCAAGCTCTGGAGCACAGGCTGAATAGTTGTGGAGCACAGACTTATTTGCTTCACAGCATTTGGGATCTTCCTGGACCAGGGATTGAATCTGAGTCTCCTGTGTCGGCCAGTAGAGCAGTGAAGCACCACTGAAGCCTCACGGTATTTTTCTTAATAGGCGTTTTCATTTCTAGAAGTTTGATTTGAATCTTGTCTGTATCTTAAATGTTTCCCCTTTATATGTTCAGGCTTTCTTCTCCTTTTTTGAATAAAGTTGATCCTTGCACAGTGTGGGGGTTAGTGGTGGTGACTGTTCACACAGTCAAAAATCTTTGTATAACTTTATAACACTCTATGTCATGGTTCTGCATCTGCAGATTCAACCAATCAGATCATGTAGTAATGTAATTTTTTAAAAATTGTGTGTAAGAGAAACTACACAGTTGAAACTATGTTTTTTGAGGGTCAACTGTATACATGGCGTTTATACTGAGGTTTTTTTTTTTTAAGTTGTAGTTAAAAAGTACATAAAATTTACCATCTCAGTCATTTTAGTATACAGTTTAGTAGTGTTAATGTTTACATTAATGTTGTCTTGCAACAGCTTTCTGGAACTTCTCATCTTGCAAATCTGAAACTCTGCAACCATTAAACAACTTAAAAACAACTACTATTTACGCCTTCCTCCAGTCTTAGGAAGCCATTCTTCTGTTTTCTGTCTCTGTGAACTTGGCTATGCTAGGTACCTCAAATGAATGGGATAACATGGCATTGGCCTTTTTGTGATTGGCTTATTTCACTTAGTTTAACGTCCTCAAGATTCATCCATGTTGTGATGTGTGGCAGGATTTCCTTTAAGGCTAAATAATATTCTATTGTATAATTTTCTTTATTCATTCATCCATTGGTGGACATGTGAGTTATTTTCATTGCTTGGCTGTTGTGAATAGTGCTGCTGTGAACTTGGATATGCGAATATGTCTTCAAGACCATGCTTCTTTTGGATATATCCCCAAAAGCAAAGCTCAGTCAGTAAAGAATCTGCCTGTAGTACAGGAGACTCAGGTTTGATCCCTGGGTTGGGAAGATCCCCTGGAGAAGGAAATGGCAAACCGTTCCAGTGTCCTTGCCTGGAAAATCCCACGGGTAAAGGAGCCTGGTGAGCTGCAGTCCGTGGGGTTGCAAAGAGTCAAGCATGACAGAGCAACTAACACTTTTACTTTCCAAAAGCAAAATTACTGTATCATTTGGTAGTTCTATTTTCAAATTTTTTGAGGAACCTCCATACTATTTTCTGTAGTGATTGTGCCACTTCAGCATTACACCAATAGTGTACATGGTTTCTGACTTTTTCGCATCTTTATCAACATTTGTTATTTTCTATTTTGCTGATACTTGGTATCATAATGGATATAAAAGTGATATCTCATTATGGCTTTAATTTGCATTTACCTAATGATGTGAAGAGTTGACTCACTGTAAAGACCCTGATGCTGGGAGGGATTGGGGGCAGGAGGAGAAGGGGACGACAGAGGATGAGATGGCTGGATGGCATCACCGACATGATGCACATGAGTTAAGTGAACTCCGGGAGTTGGTGATGGACAGGGAGGCCTGGTGTGCTGCTATTCATTGGGTCGCAAAGAGTTGGACACAATTGAACGACTGAACTGAACTGAATGATTGATGATGTTGAGCATCTTTTCATATGCTTGTGGCTATTTCTATATCATTGGGGAAATGTCTATTCAAGTCCTTTACCATTTGTAAATTGAGATATTTGATTTTTTGCTCTTAAGTTGTAGTTCTTTATATATTCTGGATATTAACCCCCTATCATGTATATAGCTTGCAGATATTCTCGTTCATCCATAAGTTGCCTTTCACTCTATTGATTATATGCATTGATGCACAAAACTTTAAAGTTTTATATAGTCTCATTTGTGTATTTTTACTTTTACTGTCTTAGGTTGTGCCTTAGGTATCACAACCAAGTAAATCACTGCCAAGTACAGTGTCATGAAGTTTAACCATAAATTTTCTTCTAGGAGTTTTATAGCTTTAGGTTTTATTTTTAGGTTTTTAATCCACTTTGAGTTAATTTTTGTATGTGGTGTTAGTTAAGGGCCCACCTTGATTCATTTGCGTGTGTATATCCATTTTTCTGCATACACATTTTTGAAGAGACTGTCCTTTCCCCGTTGAATGATCTTAGCATTTTTATCAAAGATTATTTGACTGCATATGCAAGAGTTTATTTCTGGGCTCTGTTCTATCCCAGTAGTTTGTTTATCTTTATGCCAGTAGTACACTGTAGCTTTGTAGTATGTTTTGAAATCAGAAAGTGTGACTCCTCCAGTTTTTGTTTTTGCAGAATTATTTTGAGCACCTGGGATCCTTCAAGATTCTATGTGAATTTCAGGATGGATTTTTCTATTTCTGGAAAAAAATGCCTTTGAAATTTTGCTAGAGATTGCATTGAATCTATAGATTATTTTGGGTATGGACATGTTAATATTAAGTCTTCTAATCCGTGAACATGCATTTCTTTCTGTGTGTGTGTGTCTGTATATGTATACATGCAACACGTATATACACATCCCATATTTTGTGTACAGTAGCTGTTTTAGTCATATCACTTCTGTCATTTCTAGATCCATTTCTTATAACTGATTTTTCTCCTTATATGGATTATATTTTCCTTTTTGTTTGTGTTCCTGCTAATTTTTGTTGGATGCCAGACATTGTGAATTTTGTTGTTTAGAGCTATCTTTTTTTTTCTTTTGTATCCTTTTCAATATTTTGAGATTTGTTTTGGGACACAGTTAAGTTACTTGAAAACAGTTCTTCAAAGCATGCTTTTTAAGCTTTGTTAGATGAATCCTGAGCATCCTTTAGTACAAGGCTAATTTTAGCATTATTCTGGAACATTGCCCTCTCATTTGAGTCTTAATATTCCTCTGTCTCTATGAACTTCAGTTTTATTTCCTGAAAACAAAGTCATTCCTCCATAAACATTGTATGATGATTAAAAAAAAATCAGGAAATTAACTTTGGTATAATACTGTAATCTGTAGATATTCACATTTCACCAACTATCCTAATACTGTCCATTTTGGCAAAAGTGCAGATTCACATCCTGCCTTTAGTTGTCATGTCTCTCTAGTTTAAGTTGGAACAATTCTAGAGCCTATGTTTATGCTTCATGATACTGACATTTTTCTAAAGTGTTGAGGCCATTCATTTTGTTGAATGTCCTTCAATTTTAGTTTGGCCGATTTTCTCTCAAGATTAGAGTCAGGTTATATACTTTTGACAGGAATATCACAGACTTAATGTTGTGTTCTTTTCTGTACATTATATCAAGAAGCAAATGCTGCAGTTTCTCCTATTACTGATGATTATAATTTTTATCGTTTAGTTCTGATGATATCTGCCAGGTTTCTCCAAGGTTAAGTCATTATTTTACTCTTTGCAACTAATAAGTACCTTGTGGAGAGATCCTTTGATTATGTAAATATCCTGCTGCTACTGCTGCTGAGTCGCTTCAGTCGTGTCCAACTCTGCAACCCCATAGATGGCAGCCCACCAGGCTCTGCTGTCCCTGAGATTCTCTAGGCAAGAACACTGGAGTGGATTGCCATTTGCTTCTCCAGTGCCTGAAAGTGAAAAGTGAAAGTGAAGTCGCTCAGTCACGTCTGACTCTTAGCAACCCCATGTACTGCAGCCTTCCAAACTCCTCCGTCCATGGGATTTTCCAGGCACGAGTACTGGAGTGGGGTGGCACTGCCTTAACTTGCCCATTGGCTTTAATATCTATTGATGGTTCTTGTACGAATCAGTTATCAGGATAGTTTCATAAAAGTTCTCATCACAAGGGAAAAAAATATGTAGCTGTGTGAGGTGATGGTTAACTTACTGTGCTAATCATTTTTGCTCTGTATACATGTATCATACCATTATGTTGTGCAACTTAAGCTTATGCAATGTTAGGGCAATTATATCTCACTAAAATTGTGGGGGGAAAAGATGGTTGAAAATTGGTGATTTTCTTTTTCCCCAGTTCACTAATTTCTTCTGTGTTTATTAGCTGACTTTCTGCTAGAGAAAAAACTTCATTCTCTTATTTATTTGCCCATTCATTCATACTAGTATAGACTCATTGTTTTCTATTTTATTCTTTTGACAGTGTCCCTATTATTCTTTGAGCACTTTCATTTTTTTAATGTTTTTTATTGTGGTAAAATTCACATAGTATAAGATATACTGTTTTAACCATATTTAACATTTCAGTGGCACTAAGTACATTGACATTGTTGTGCAGCTCTCAACATCATCCATCTACTGAATTTTTAAGTCCCCATTCCCCATTCTGAGCCCTAACCCTGGCCCCTGCCATCTACCAGTATACTTTCTGACTTTATGAATTTGACTGTTCTAGGTACCTTGTGTAAGTGAAATCAAGTAGTATTTGTTTGCACCTACTCTATAATGTGTTTTTAAAGTTAATATTAGTCTTGCAAACAGATTGTATCTTCGTTTTCCCCTTGTGCTATACAGTGAAAGAAAGAAAGTGAAGTTGCTCAGTCATGTCCGACTCTTTGCAACCCCATGGACTGTAGCCTACTAAGCTCCTCTGTCCATGGAATTTTACAGACAAGAGTACTGGAGTGGGTTGCCATTTTTAGTAGGTTCTCATTAGTTATCTATTATTTTATACACAGTAGTGTGATGTCAGTCCCAATCCCCTACCCCCCAACTTTGTGTCCATACATTTTTTCCTCTGTGTCTGTGTGTCAGTTTCTGCTTTGCAGACAAGTTCATCTGTACTATTTTTTATAGATTCCACATAAGTGAGTTATATACAGTATTTGTTTTCCTCTTTCTGACAGACTTCACTCTATATGACAGTCTCTAGGTCCATCCACGTCTGTATAAGTGGCACAATTTCGTTCATTTTTATGACTAATATTCCATGGTTATATATGTACGCATCTTCTTTATCCATTCCTCTGTCAATGGGCATTTTGGTTGCTTCCGTGTCCTGGCTGTTGTAAATAGTGCCACTGTGAATATTGGGATGCATGTGTCTTTTGGAATTATGGTTTTCTCCTGGTATATGCCCAGGAGTAGGGATTGCTGGATCATATGGTAGTTCTGCTTTTAGTTTAAGGAACCTCCTTACTGTTCTCCATAGTGACTGTATCGTTCCCACCAACAGTGTTAGAGAGTTCTCTTTTCTCTACACCCTCTCCGGCATTTCTTCGTAGATTTTTTTGGTGATGGTCATTCTGCCTGGTGTGAGGGGATACCTCATTGTAGTTTTCATTTGCTCTTCTCTAATAATGAGCAGTGTTGAGCATCTTTTCATGGGTTTATTGGTTATGTGTATGTCATCTTTGGAGAAATGTCTGTTTAGGTCTTCTGCCCACTTCTTAATTGGGTCATTTTTCTGATATTGAACTGTATGAGCTAGCTGCCTGTATATTTTGGAGATTAACCCTTTGTCAACTGCTTTGTTTGCAGTTATTTTCTCCCATTCTCAGGGTTGTCTTTTCATCTTGTTTATAGTTTGCTTTGCTGTGCAAAAGCTTCTAAGTTTAATTAGGTACCCTCCCCTTTTTTTTTTGATTACTCTAGTACATAGGTCAAAAAAAAATCATCTTGCTGTGATTTATGTCAGTCTTCTGCCTATGTTTTCCTCTAATAGGTTTATAGTATCTGGCCTTACATTTAGATCTTTAATCCATTTTGAGTTTCTTTTTGTGTGTGGTGTTAGGGGTGTTCTAATTTTATCTTTTTACCTGTAGCTGTCCAGTTTTTCCAGCACCAGTTATTGAAAAGGCTATCTTTTGTACACTGTACATTCTTATCTCCTTTGTCATAGGTTAGGTGGCTATAGGTGTGTTTATCTCTGGGGTTTTTCTCCTGTTCCATTGATATATATTTCTGTTTTTGTGCCAGTACCATACTGTCTTAATTACTGTAGCTTTGTGGTATAGTCTGAAGTCAGGGAGCCTGATTCTTCCAGCTCCGTTTTTCTTTCGTAGGATTGCTTTGGTTATTTGAGGTCTTTTGTGTTTCATACAGATTGTAAAAATGTTTGTTCTGTGAAAAATGCCGCTGGTAATTTGATAAGGATTGCACTGAATCTGTAGATTGCTTTTGGGACCATAGTCATTTTCACAGTATTGATTCTTGCAGTCCAAGAACATGATATATTTCTCTGTGATGCCTTTGACTTCTTTCTTCAGTATCTTAGAGTTTTCTGCTTGTAGATCTTTTGTCTCCTTAGGTAGGCTTATTCCTAAGTATTTTATTTTTGTTGCAGTAGTGAATGGGATTATTTCCTTACTTTCTGTTACTGACTTATCATTGTTAGTGTATAGGAATACAAGATATTTTTGTGCCTTAATTTTGTATCCTGCAACTTTACTAGATTATCTGTTGAGTTCTAGTAGTTTTCTGTTAGAATATTTAGGATTTTCTGTGTATCATATCATGTCATCTGCAGTGACAGTTTTCACTTCTTTTCCAATTTGGATTCATTCATTTTATTTCTTTTCCTTCTCTGAGTGCTGTGGCAAGGACTTCCATAACTGTGTTGAATAATAGTAGTGAGAGTGGACATCCTTGTCTTGTTCCTGATCTTAGAGGAAATGCTTTCAGTTTTTTACCATTGAGAATGATGTTTGCTGTGGATTTGTCACATATGGCCTTTATTATGTTGAGGTAGGTTCCCTCTGTGTCCACTTTCTGGAGATTTGCGTTTTTTTGTAAATAGGTATTGATTTTTGTCAAAAGTTTTTTCTAGGAACAGATAAGTGACCTGGAGGACAGAATGGTGGAAATCACTTCTGCAGAACAGAATAGAGAGAAAAGAATTAAGAGAAATGAAGACAGCCTAAGAGACCTTTGGGACAACATTAAACATACCAACATTCGCATTGTAGGGGTCCCAGAAGGAGAAAAGAGAAAGAAAGGACCTGAGAAAACATTTGAAGAGATAATAGTGGAAAACTTCCTGAACATGGAAGTTCCCGAGTTCAGGAAGCACAGAGAGTCCCAGGAAGGATGAACCCAAGGAGAAACACACTGAGACACATGGTAATCAAACTGACAAAAACTAAAGAGAGAGATAAAATATTAAAAGCAACAAGGGAAAAATGACAAATAACATACAAAGGAACTCCCATCAGGCTATCAGCTGATTTCTCAACAGAAACTCTACAAGTCAGAAGGGAATGGAGGATATATTTAAAGTGGTGAAAGGGAATAACCTAGAATACTAAGAATACCAGCCAAGAATACTCTACCCAGCAAGACTCTCCTTAAGATTTGATGGAGAAAACAAAAGTTTTCCAAATAAGCAAAAGTTAAGAGAATTCAGCATCACCAAACCTTCAGTTCAGTTCAGTTCAGTTCAGTAGCTCAGTCGTATCCGACTCCCTGCGACCCTATGAATCGCAGCACGCCAGGCCTCCCTGTCCATCACCAACTCCCGGAGTTCACTCAGACCCACGTTCATCGAGTCAGTGATGCCATCCAGCCATCTCATCCTCTGTCATCCCCTTGTCCTGCCGCCAATCCCTCCTAGCATCAGAGTCTTTTCTAATGAGTCAACTCTTCGTGTGAGGTGGCCAAAGTACTGGAGTTTCAGCTTCAGCATCAGTCCTTCCAAAGAACACCCAGGGCTCATCTCCTTTAGAATGGATTGGTTAGATCTCCTTGCAGTCCAAGGGACTCTCAAGAGTCTTCTCCAACACCACAGTTCAAAAGCATCAATTCTTCAGCACTCAGCTTTCTTTATAGTACAACTCTCGCATCCATTCATGACCACTGGAAAAACCATAGCCTTGGCTAAACGGACCTTTGTTGGCACAGTAACGTCTCTGCTTTTGAATATGCTATCAAGGTTGGTCATAACTTTTCTTCCAAGGAGTAAGCGTCTTTTAATTTCATGGCTGCAGTCACCATCTGCAGTGATTTTGAACCTTAGCTTTACAAAAAGTGCTAAAGGAAATTCTCTAGACAGAAAACAAGAAAAGGAAAAGCCCTACCTAAAGAAAATAAACCCAAAACAGTTAAGAGAATGGTAATAGGATCATACGTATCAATGATTCTCTTAAATGTAAATGGATTAAATGCACCAACCAAAAGACAGACTGGCTGGGTGGATGAAAACATGTGCATGTATGCACTTCCACATCACTCTGCTTGACCCCCTCCCCCAAATTGTATGTGATTTTTTAATATTGTTAAGTTAATCATGTTATCATTATGGCTTGCATTTGTAACTATCTTTTATTTTTTTGTCTGGCTATTGATTGTGAGAACTGATAAACATCTTTTACTATTGTGATTAAGTAACTATTACTCAATACCATTGTTAACAGAAAAATAATAGTACTCTGTATCACCAAAACTAAGATCTAATAGAAAGACCTGTAATCACTTTGTAAAATCCAGATGCATATCAGAATTATCTTGATATGTTCCAGCTATGTTTCTAACCAGCAATCATGTTTAAAAACAGCTGGACTATATGATGATCTTTTATTTCTATCTAGTTTGTCTTACTTTTCTATTTCATTTTCAGTGCTCCCATTTCATTTAGTTTATGTTCTCTAGTTTCTCCATCTCTTCTCCTTTTTTTTTTTTTGATGTTCTTTCTCAAACCTTTATCAAGTGTAGTAGAAAAGCTTTTGTATACATAATATATATATGTGTGTGTAATTATATATTTTAGAAAACATTACTTTTTGCCTAAATTAAAAAATTAGAACATTTTGATTCTACTTTTTGACTTAGTGTGAATAGAATGCTAGATTTCTAATTTAAAAATAGAGGTGCAACAAGCAACAAAGGTTTACTGCATAGCATAGGGAACTATAGTGAAAATTAATTTCAAAAATAATGTATGTGTATTTGTATAACTGAATCACCTGCTGTGCACCTGAAACATTGTCAGTCAAATATACTTCAATAAAAAAAATACATATTTTATAAAAAAGGGTTTTTCTGCATCTGTTGAGATGATCATATGGTTTTTATTTTTCAATTTGTTAATATGGAGTATCATGTAAATTAATTTGCCTATATGGAAGAAAACTTGCATCCTTGGAATAAATTACAGTTTGATTATGGTGTATGATCCTTTTATATTATTTTATTTACTTTTCTTCGAAACACAGTAACTTTTATTTTTTATTGTTAAATTTAAATTTATGTATTTTAATTGGAGGCTAATTACTTTACAATATTGTATTGGTTTTGCCATACATCAACATGAATCCACCACTGGTGTACACATGTTCCCCATCCTGAACCCCCCTCCCACCTCCCTCCTCGTACCATCCCTCTGGGTCATCCCAGTGCACCAGCCCCAAGCCTCCAATATCATGCATTGAACCTGGACTGGCGATTCGTTTCATATATGATATTATACATGTTTCAATGCCATTCTCCCAAATCATCCCACCCTCTCCCTCTCCCACAGAGTCCAAAAGACTGTTCTATACTTCTTTGTCTCTTTTGCTGTCTCGCATACAGGGTTATCATTATCATTTTTCTAAATTCCATGTATATGCGTTAGTATACTGTATTGGTGTTTTTCTTTCTGGCTTACTTCACTCTGTATAATAGGCTCCAGTTTCATCCACCTCATCAGAACTGATTCAAATGTATTCTTTTTAACGGTTGAGTAATACTCCATTGTGTATATGTACCACAGCTTTCTTATCCATTCGTCTGCTGATGGACATCTAGGTTGCTTCCATGTCCTGGCTATTATAAACTGTGCTGCAGTGAACATTGGGGTATATGTGTCTCTTTCAATTCTGGTTTCCTCGGTGTGTATGCCCAGCAGTGGGATTGCTGGGTCATAAGTCAGTTCTGTTTCCAGTTTTTTAAGGAATCTCCACACTGTTCTCCATAGTGGCTGTACTAGTTTGCATTCCCACCAACAGTGTAAGAGGGTTCCCTTTTCTCCACACCTTCTCCAGCATTTATTGCTTGTCGGCTTTTGGATCACAGCCATTCTGACTGGCGTGAAATGGTATCTCGTGGTTTTGATTTGCATTTCTCTTGATAATGAGTGAAGTTGAGCATCATTTCATGTGTTTGTTAGCCATCTGTATGTCGTCTTTGGAGAAATGTCTGTTTAGTTCTTTGGCCCATTTTTTGATTGGGTTGTTTATTTTTCTTGAATTGAGCTGCAGGAGTTGCTTGTATATTTTTGAGATTAGTTGTTTGTCAGTTGTTTCATTTGCTATTATTTTCTCCCATTCTGAAGGCTTGTCTTTTCACCTTGCTTAGAGTTTCCTTTGTTGTGCAGAAGCTTTTAATTTTAATTAGATCCCATTTGTTTATTTTTGCTTTTATTTCCAATATTCTGGGAGGTGAGTCATAGAATATGTATGATCCTTTTAATGTGGATTAAATCCTATTGGATTCTGTTTGCTAGTATTTTGTTGAAGATTTCTGTATCTGTGTTCATCAGTGATACTAGTCTTTAATTTTCTTTTTTGTGACATCCTTTGCTGGTTTTGCTATCGGGTGATGATGGCCTCACAGATTGAGCTTGGGAGTGATCCTTCCTCTGCAGTTTTTTGGAACAGTTTGAGAAGGGTAGGTGTTAGTGCTTTGCTAAATGTTTACTAGAATTTACCCATGAAGCCCTCTGGTCCTTGACTTCTGTTTGTTGGAAGTTTCAATTTCATTACTTATAATTGGTCTGCTCATACTTTCTATTTCTTCCTTGTTCAGTTTTAGAAGATTGTACCTTTCTAAGAATTTGTCCCTCTCTTCCAAATTATCCATTTTATTAGCATATAGTTGCTTATAGTAGTCTTTTATGATCCTTTGAATTTCTGCTGTATCAGTTGTGGTTTCTCCTTTTTCATTTCTAATTATGTTGATTTGTATCCTCTCCCCCCCCCCCCCTTTTTTTTTAAATTGAGGAATCTGACTCAAAAAATGTATCAGTTTTGTCTCTCAAAGAACCAACTTTTAGTTTCATTGCTCTTTGGTATTGTTTTCTTAATTTCTGTTTCATTTATTTCTGCTGATTTTTATGATTTCTTTTCTTCTACTAACTTTGTTCTTCGTTCTTTGGTTGCTTTAAAGCAACTTGTAAGGTTTTGAAATTTGTAAAGATTTGAAAAGGTTTGAAACTTTTCTTGTTTCTAGAGGTAGGATTGTATTCCTGTGACTTGCCCTCTAAGAACCGCTGTTGCTGCCTCCCATAGGATTTGGGTCATCGTGTTTTCATTGTCATTTGGATGTATGTACTCTCTGATATTTTCTTTGATTTCTTTAGTGATCTTGTGGTTATAAGCTTATTGTTTAGCCTTCATGTGTTTCTGTTTTTTATAGTTTTTTTTTTTTTTTCTCCTATAGTTGATTTCTAATCTCATAGCATTGTGGTCAAAAAAAGATCTTTGAAACAATTTCAGTTTTCTTCAGTTTAACAGAGCTTGATTTGTGATCCATGATGTGATTTATTCTGGAGAATGTTCCATGTGCACTTGAGAAGAATGTGTATTCTGCTGCTTTTGGATTTAAAGCTTGTGTTCCCTTATTTTCTATCTGGATGATCTGTCCATTGGTATAAGTAGGGTATTAAAATCTCCCGCTGTTATTGTGTTACTGTTGATTTCCCTTTTATGTCTGTTAGTGTTTGCTTTATGTATTGAGGTTTTCCTTTGTTGGGTGCATAAATATTTATAGTTGTATCTTCTTCTTGGATTGATCCCTTAATCATTATATAGTATCTTTTTTTTTGTCTCTTGTAACAGTCTTTGTTTTAAAGTCTGTTTTGTCTGATAGAAATATCCATACTCTGGCTTTCTTTTAATTTGCATTTGCATGGAATGTAGTTTTCTGCTCCCTTACTTTCAGCCTGTGTGTGTCAATAGGTCTCAAGAGAGGATCTTGTTTTTGTATCCATTCAGCCAGTCTGTGTCTCTGGCAGCATTTAATCCATTTATGTTCAAGGTTATTATCAATATGCTAACGTCTTCTTAATCATTTTGGGTTTGTTTTCTATAGGTCTTTTTCTTCTCTTGTTTCCCTCTTAGAGAAGCTCCTTTAAAATTTGTTGGAAAGCTGATTTGGTGGTCCTGAATTCTTAGCTTTGTCTGTGCTTTGTCTCTCTGTAAAGCTTTTGATTTCTCCGATGAACCTGAATGAGATCATTGCTGAGTAGAGTTATCTTTGTTGTAGGCTTTTCTCTTCCATCACTTTAAATATATCCTGTCACTCTCTTTTGGCCTGCAGAGTTTCTGTTGAAAGATCAGCTGATAACCTTATTGGGTTTCCCTGGTATATTATTTGTTATTTTTCTCTTCCCGCTTTTAATATTTTTTCTTTGAATTTAACTTTTGTTATTTTGATTAATATATGTCTTGTTGTGTTTCTCCTTGGGTTTATCCTGTGTGGGACTCTGTGCTTCGTGGACCTGGGTGGCTGTTTTCTTTCCCATGTTAGGAAAGTTTTTGACTGTTATCTCTTTAAATTTTTCTCAGCCGCTTTCTGTTTCTCTTCTGGGATCCCTATAATTTGTATGCTGGTGCGTTTAATGTTGTACCTGAGGTCTCTGAGACTGTCCTCATTTCTTTTCATTCTTTTTTTCTTTATTCTACTCCTTGGCAGTTATTTCCACCATTGTATCTTCTAGTTCACTTATTTGTTCTTCTGCCTCAGTTATTCTGCTATTGATTCTTATTTTTCATTTCAGTTATTGTGCTTCTTATGACTGTTCTTCAGTTCTTCTAAGTCCTTGTTAAAGATTTCTTGTATTTTTTGGATCTATACCTCTGTTCTATTTGTGAGATTTTGAATCATCTTTACTATCATTTCTCTCTGAGTTCTTTTCAGGTAGATTACCTATTTTTTTTCATTTGTTTGGTCTTGTAGGTTTTTGCTTGGCTTCTTCATCTGCAACAAATTTTCTGTTATGTCATTTTTGTTGATACGTGGGGCTGTGTTCCTGTCTTACTGGTTGTTTGGCCTGTGGCATCCAGCACTGGAGTTGAGTGGACTGGAGTTTGCCGGCAGTTGGGTGGAGCCAGGTTGTGGTGCTGAGATGAGGACCTCTGCGAAAGTTCACACCAGTTAATATTACCTGAAGCCAGTTAATATTGCCTGAGCCCTGAAGTTCTCTGTTAGTCCAGCAGCTTGATCTCAGTGCTCCCACCGCAAAGTCTCAGACCTGACCCTGGCCTATGAACCAAGGACCTGCAAGCCGCATGGTGTGGCATGAAAGAAAAAAAAATACAACAAACAGAAAAGAGCAGAACAAGAAGAAAGGATAAAAAGTAAAATTAGAAAACTAAAAAGTTTATTAGGTAAAATAAAAACAAAGTGAAATGATAAAAAAGCACAAGAACAAAAATATAAAAAATTTTATTTTAATTTTTAAGAAAATTAAAAAAATTTAAAACTTCCTGGTGTTTCCATTGTCAGTGTTCTTGCCCCTACAGTGAGCTGCATCCAACCTTCTCCTCCCCAGGAGGGCCTCCAAGACCTCTAGGTAGGTCTCTGGACCCACTGTGTCAGCCCCACCTTGTTACTTTCCCCAGCATCTGCTTTTGAAGCTGGCCTGGAGTACACATTGGCAAGGGGCCAGCTGTGGCGCTGGCTTCCATGGGCATGCCCACAGGGGCCAGTGCAGCAGGGGGAGGCTTTAGATGGGAGGGCATTGCAAATTGAGCACTTTAATTTCTGACTCAACAAGATGTTCTAGGATCACCTTGTCATGTCTCTATGCCAGCCCTGAAATTAGACATTTGTCTAAGGAGCCTTGGTTTCTTTACTGTAGTAGGAAAAAAAAAAGTGAAAGCGAAATCGCTCAGTTGTGTCTGACTTTTCACAACCCCATGGACTGTAGCCTGCCAGGCTCCTCCATCCATGGGATTTTCCAGGCAAGAGTATTGGAGTGGGTTGCCATTTCCTTCTCCAGAATAGTATTTAAATATTTACTTGTTAGATGTGCTTATTGCTACTGAGAAATTGTTGCATCTAAGCCCTCTTAGTGGATATAGCTAAGTGTATTGATTATATATGAGTATGTATGTGTGTGGATGTATGTGATACATAGCTTTACTTTTAGAAACTATTCTTGAGTTAACCAGTGTCATGGCTGCTAAAAATTTAAAAAGTGAGTATACTCTTAGGTTGTATTACTAAATGATCATGTTCATTATAAATCCACAGTTGTTTGCATTCTTCAGACAAATAGATTGTTTTGTTGGCCAACTAGATTCCAGGAATTTAGATCTTATCTGATAAGGAAGATGATTGGATGGAGAGAGGTTTGAAAGGCATGTTATGTGAAGAACAGTTGAAGGAGGCAGCTATATTTAATCTAGAGAAAGGAAAGATTAACAGCAGCATGTACTTGCTATATTATTTTATTTGAAGCCAGAAGATATGGTAAAATTCTGTGCTCATGTAGAGTATAATACAGGTGAGTGTAACTTAAGAAAGACAACCAAGTTATCTTTACATAAGGAAATTTTCGAGGCAAACTCTCTTCTAATAGAGTGAATTCCCTTGAGAAATCCTCAAACTAAGTTACTGTCTTTTCAATTGGTAGAAAAGTTTGCCCATTTTCATATAATTTGTACCATGAGAAGTTGGAAGTACTTGGAAGATGTCTAAGCATGCCATATTTAGTGGCTTGTTAGTTAATTGTATTGGCCATATTTAGTTAATTGTATGTGTTATGAGGTGCCTCATGAGGAAAAGGTTCTGCTGTGTAAGAAACAACATGATCATAGTTTTCTCTTATATGTTTATAATGCACAGCAGCATAGGAGGCTCTGGGAAGCCCTCAAGTAAGGAGACTTGTTTGACTTTTTCTTATCTAGTGGATTTAGGGGATAGTTGAGAATAGAGAGGCAGGTGAGGTAGTCTGGTATTCCCATCTCTTTCAGAATTTTTCAGTTTATTGTGATCCACACAGTCAAAGGCTTTGGCATAGTCAATAAAGCAGAAATAGATGCTTTATGCTATATGCTGTATATGCTATATACAGGTCAGGAAGCAACATTTAGAACTGGACATGGAACAACAGACTGGTTTCAAATAGGAAAAGGAGTACATCAAGGCTGTATATTGTCACCCTGCTTATTTAACTTATATGCAGAGTACATCATGAGAAATGCTGGGCTGGAAGAAGCACAAGCTGGAATCCAGATTGCCAGGAAAAGTATCAGTCACCTCAGATATGCAGACAACACCACCCTTATGGCAGAAAGTGAAGAGGAACTCAAAAGCCTCTTGATGAAAGTGAAAGAGGAGAGTGAAAAAGTTGGCTTAAAGCTCAACATTCAGAAAATGAAGATCATGGCATCCAGTCCCATCACTTCATGGGAAATAGATGGGGAAACAGTGGAAACGTGGCACACTTTATTTTTTGGGCTCTCAAATCACTGCAGATGGTGACTACAGCCATGAAATTAAAAGACGCTTACTCCTTGGAAGGAAAGTTATGACCAACCTAGATAGCATATTCAAAAGCAGAGACATTACTTTGCCAACAGAAGTCCATCTAGTCAAGGCTATGGTTTTTCCAGTGGTCATGTATGGATGTGAGAGTTGGACTGTGAAGAAAGCTGAGGGCTGAAGAATTGATGCTTTTGAACTGTGGTGTTGGAGAAGACTCTTGAGAGTCCCTTGGACTGCAAGGAGGTCCAACCAGTCCATTGTGAAGGAGATCAGTCCTGGGTGTTCATTGGAAGGACTGATGCTAAAGCTGACACTCCAGTACTTTGGTCACCTCATGAGAAGAGTTGACTCATTGGAAAAGACTCTTATGCTGGGAGGAATTGAGGGCAGGAGGTGAAGAGGATTACAGGGGATGACATGGCTGGACATGAGTTTGAGTGAACTCCAGGAGTTGGTGATGGACAGGGAGGCCTGGCATGCTGCGATTCATGGGGTCATGAACTGAGACTAGAGATATAATCTTCATACATAGTAGTCATTACATACACATGGTATTTAAACCAAGATATTTTGAGTGATTACCAAGGGACTGAGTGAAGAAGACAGATGTCAAGGAATGAGATAAGGGAGAAGATTGGAGTCTGCAAAGAAACTGAGGAGTAGCCAGCAAGTTAGGGGCAAACCCAAGAGAGAGGTTTTCTGGAGGGTAAGTGACTGCTGTTCTGAGTGGAGGGAACTTAGTCAGCTGTGTTGTGTACTGCAGATTAGATGAGGAACTGAGACCTGACCATTGGATTTGGCAACCTAAATTCATTGGTGTCCTTAAAGAGAACTTTCTTTGGAGTGTGGACAGCAAAGATATGCTTGGATTGAAGAGAGGAAGTAGAGAGATTGGAGGAGATAGCAAAATTTTGCTGTGAAGGGAGGAACAGAAATGGAATATTTCCTTTTGTCGAGCACATACCTTCTGTGTATATAGTCATCCATTGGTACTCGCAAGGATTGGTTCCAAGACTCCCTACTGGGGATACCAAGATTCACTGGTGCTCAAATCCTTTATATAAAAAGGCATTGTACTGTATAGCTGGAGAGATTAGAGACCAATGAAAAGAATGAGTTATACATAGTCGAGCTGTTGGTTCTGCTTAAACGGTAGTTGTAGTATGTTAGAAAGTACTTTCCTCTGTGGTATGGACTTGGATGGGCTAGAAATTGAACGTTGGTTTCCTGATATGTAGAAATCTCCCTCAGACACAAGAATGTTACGAGTGTAGTGGCTATTAAGCTGTGCTGCATTCCTGAATTTCAGGCAGTTTGGGTCAGTTGGCATGGTAGTTAGTAGTAATATGAAGCAAAACCCCCAAATTTCATTTTCATTAACCTTGAATTGATGATCTGGACATATTAATAATGGTATTATTACATGAAATAATTTGGTCACCAACCATAGGTTCATTTAAAAAATATAGTTCATTTGTCCCATAAGAAGTTACCTGCTATATTTTAAGACACATGTCCTAATTTTAAATTGGCCACTTTAACTATGGGGCGAGAAAACCCAGGGGACACAATTTGATTCTTACCACTACTTCACCATTAATCCTGCATCTACTTTCTTAAAACCAATTCCAAGTTCATTCCTTATATATGTATGCTTTTGCTGTAGTTTCAGTTACTTATTGTAAGGGAGTGAAGTTGTTAGATGCTTGTGTTTCATCCACTCTTTTTTGTTTGTTTGTTTGGCTGTGCTGGCTGGCATGTGGAATCCTAGTTCACAGACTAGGAATCAGACTCACGTCCTCCGCACTGGAAGCATGGAGTCTTAACCACTGGAACCCAGAGAAGTCCCCACCATTCTTTCCCCTGGTAGTTTCAAATATTTAAATCTTATGTTGTTCTTCATTAAGTCATTTGAACATCATTGTGTATATATTCTCCTTTGTTTATATATTCACCATTTAATTTCCTGTGATGATCTGGTCCTAGAAGAGTTCCAAAGTAACTTGTCAAATAGGTCAAAACAAGGAAAAAGTCATTTTAGAGTGAGAAATTACCACCAGGACTAGAAGGCAAGCATGGAAATATATTTGATAATCCATATGGCTTGACTGTAAGGTATGTTTGGATGGCAGATTGGAGTGGGTAGTTAGTGTGTGGAAGAAGGTAGAGATGATGGATGCTGCTGGTTATAAAAGCAATGAATTTGTGATCAGGTTGTAAGGGAAGGGTCTTTTGTATACTGTGCTGATACAACTCTTTTATTAGGTGATAGGAAATGAATAGAGATTTTTTAAGAAGAAGAGAAGCATGAAGTCAGTATTTTAGAGAGATAAATGGTGAAAGTGAAGACGTAGTAAAAGGCCGTTAGAGTAGTCCTGGTAATGGATGGTACGAGCGTGCACTAGGCATGTGGTAGGGGGCCAGGGACGGGCTGTGTAAGAGACGTTTTGCCCATGTGACAGATAGACTATGCTAATTTATCCCTTCATATTTATCTAATGGTTCTCATGTGCCAGGAATCGAATCGGTGGTGGTGGGAAAGGGAAGGAGACAAAGATTCTAGGGTTCCTTGCTTAAGTACTGAGTTGAGTAGATAGTAAATGAATAATAATAGATCAGAGGAGGGAAAATGCATTTTAGCTTTGTTTTTCCCTGGAGGTAGTTGTCGCAGATTCACAGAAAAGCTTAAGCTTGGCCCTGTATTTTCTGTTTAGTATCTTGATTTTATGAAAAGAATTGAAACTGAATGTCTTCCTTTTACTTCCCTCTGTTAGAAATAACAGAAGTAAAATTGCAGCTGTTGTTAGTTTAGCATCCTATTTTAGAATATTTAAATTTGGCTTTTCAGTTGAGTCATTAACTTAAAAGATTGTCATTAGTACATAAAAAAATAAGTACTAAAAAGTAAATTTAGGGATTTGTGAGTAAAAATGAGGTTCAGTCAGTTCAGTTCAGTTGCTCAGTTGTGTCTGACTCTTTGGGACCCCATGGCCTGCAGCACACCAGGCTTCCCTGTCCATCACCAACTCCTGGAGCTTGCTCAAACCCACGTCCATTGAGTTGATGATGCCATCCAACCATCTCATCCTCTGTTGTCCCCTTCTCCTCCTGCCTTCAGTCTTTCCCAACATCAGGGAAAGACTTGTTTCCATTGAGTCAGGTCTTCGTATCAGGTGGCCAAATACTGGAGCTTAAGCTTCAGCATCAGTCCTTCCAGTGAATATTCAAGACTGATTTCCTTTAGGATGGACTGATTTGATCTCCTTGCTGAACAAGGGATTATCAAGAATCTTTTCCAACACCACAGTTCAAAAGCATAAATTCTTCTGTGCTCAGCTTTCTGTATGGTCCAACTGTCATATCCATACATGACTACTGGAAAAACCATAGCTTTGACTATAGAATCACATAATTTTACTTCACTGAAACCAAGTGAAAATAGGAAAAAGTGGGTAGGGGGAGAAGAGAGGGCAAACAAAATGGAATAGAATCTGGGAAAAGAGGTATGTGCAACCTTATACCAAATACTTCAGAAAGTAGAGACCAGGAAAGAAGGAGAAAATACTAGATGTATCTGTCAAGGTTTATAATTCCAGCCCCATATCCAAGAAGCCAGACTAAGGAAAGATGAGGTCTATAAAACATGAAGTATTCTCTCTAATTCTCTTCAGGGAGGCAGATCTAAGGGATGAGTAGGGAACAAAAAGTCAACAAAAAATCCCTAAAGACCCTCACATACTATTTCTGAGCTTCACACTGTCAAGGACCATTGACATTCTGAAATGTACTCTGGTTAAGGATAAGAACCAAAACCCAAGAAGATAGATAGGATAGTCCCCTGATGGGGGCATGTATCCTGGTAGAGGATACTAAATGACTTTTCAGCAGTGGCTGTTCTCAGTTTAAACTTTTCCTGACCATTGATGGATTATAGGAAAAAAGATTAAAATAGTACTATCCAGTTCTCAAATGGAAGTTTGTGTGTACTGTGTGCATGAACATGTATCTACAGAAATAAAAGTGGTCCTGGGTGAGAAGGATGTTGAAATAGTCAAAGAGAACCTATTGGATATCAGAATAAGTAGGAGCTTCAGTGTAGCACTCCCCATGTTAAACATAATCAAGATTTTATTTTTTAATGACATGGCAAATGTTCAAGCTGGATTTAGAAAAGGCAGAGGAACCAGAGATCAAATTGCCAACATCCGCTGGATCATGGAAAAAGCAAGAGAGTTCCAGAAAAACAACTATTTCTGCTTTATTGACTATGCCAAAGCCTTTGACTGTGTGGATCACAATAAACTGTGGAAAATTCTGAAAGAGAAGGGAATACCAGAACACCTGACCTGCCTCTTGAGAAACCTATATGCGGTCCAGGAAGCAACAGTTAGAACTGGACATGGAACAACAGACTGGTTCCAAATAGGCAAAGGAGTACATCAAGGCTGTATACTGTCTCCTTGCTTATTTAACTTACATGCAGATTACATCATGAGAAAAGCTGGGCTGGAAGAAGCACAAGCTGGAATCAAGATTGCCGGGAGAAATATCAATAACCTCAGATATGCAGACAACACCACCCTTATGGCAGAAAGTGAAGAGGAACTCAAAAGCCTCTTGATGAAAGTGAAAGAGGAGAGTGAAAAAGTTGGCTTAAAGCTCAACATTCAGAAAATGAAGATCATGGCATCTGGTCCCGTCACTCCATGGGAAATAGATGGGGAAACGGTGGAAACAGTGTCAGACTTGATTATTTTGGGCTCCCAAATCACTGCAGATGGTGACTGCAGCCATGAAATTAAAAGACGCTTGCTCCTTGGAAGAAAAGTTATGACCAACCTAGATAGCATATTCAAAAGCAGAGACATTACTTTGCCAACAAAGGTCCGTCTAGTCAAGGCTATGGTTTTTCCAGTGGTCATGTATGGATGTGAAAGTTAGACTGTGAAGAAAGCTGAGGGCTGAAGAATTGATGCTTTTGAACTGTGGTGTTGGAGAAGACTCTTGAGAGTCCCTTGGACTGCAAGGAGGTCCAACCAGTCCATTCTGAAGGAGATCAGCCCTGGGATTTCTTTGGAAGGACTGATGCTAAAGCTGACACTCCAGTACTTTGGCCACCTCATGTGAAGAGTTGACTCATTGGAAAAGACTCTGATGCTGGGAGGGATTGAGGGCAGGAGGAGAAGGGGACGACAGAGGATGAGATGGCTTGATGGCATCACTGACTCGATGGATGTGAGTTTGAGTGAACTCCGGGAGATGGTGATAGACAGGGAGGCCTGGCGTGCTGCAATTCATGGGGTTGCAAAGAGTCGGACACGACTGAGTGGGTGAACTGAACCAGACTCTACAAATACATTACAGGAAAAAAATAAAAAAGACCATGAAAAGAAGAATAGGACTATCCTACATTAGCATAATTTGTATTCCCAAAATAGAAACTCCAACAAACGGAACAGAAAAAGATTTAAGGAAAAAAAGGAAAAAAATTTATGACATTAAAAAGTAACACTTGCAGGCTGAAAGACTCTAAACAGCAGGAAAAATTTCATGAAACAGTGAAAAAATGACTACACCATTGTAGTTCTTAACTTCAGAAATAAGCAGAGAATTATTTTGGAATCCTGGCCAAAATGAAAATCTGACTTACATGGGGAAGTGGGAGGCAGGTATCTAGCTGACTGCAGACTTCTCAGTTATATACATACAGTTCCAAAAGACAAGCCAACAACATTTAGGAAGTATTGATGCCCCCCCCTCAAAAAAAAATTATTGTGTATCAAAACTATTATATACAAAAGTATTAGATTTGGTTTGGCTGCTAATAATAGTTGCTAAAGCTGTAAGGATTTATAATTTTGGATACAAAAAGTATGGAGGAAGGCAGTCCAGAATTAGTATGGTGGTTTTACTAGGCAACCTAGGTTCCTTCCTGTCATGAATATACCTAGCTTCTGTCTCAAGGTCACTATCCATGGTGCCTGCTGTAACTTCGGCCATTAGAACAGCATTCCAAGGTGGAGGAAATAGAAAGGGCGAAAAGAACAAAGGATTTTCTCCAACTGAGCTTTCTTTAAGGGGCTTAACTTGGAAGTTGTACCTAACACCTCTTGTGTCGGGACCAGAACATAGTCATAGCCACACCTGGCTTAGGAAAGGTCTTTATCTTGGGCAGTAATGTGCTCAGTAAAATTTTGCAAAAGGAAGAGGAAGGTGGAATAATGAGAGTCAACTAGCAGTCTCTGGTGATTTTTATTTTTTTAAACAGACATTCTCTTCTTTATCAACCATTCTTCTCATTTGACCTTGACTTTTGTCTTTTCCACTCCATTTCAATTGCTCCTAAATTGTCTGTCTGCAACGCAGGAGACCTGGGTTCGATCCCTGGGTTGGGAAGATCCCCTGGAGAAGGAAATGGCAGCCCACTCCAGTATTCTTGCCTGGAAAATCCCATGGATCGCTGAGCCTGGTAAGCTACTGTCCATGGGGTCGCAAAGAGTTGGACACGACTGAGCGACTTCACTTTCTTTTCAGACTTTCTGTTTTGTTTAACCCATTGATCTCTTAGCAGCCTACTCTTCTGTAAAAGACCCTCCTCTCTTGGCCCCTCTTTTTTCGCTTCTCTGAATAGTAGTAGACTTGAGGCTGAACCTCAAGTTCAGGAAAGGGTTCAGCCCTTTCCTTCTCTGATTATAATCTTAGTTGATATGGCAGTCACATGATTTTATTGACATCATCTCTGAAAGGCACAGGTGTTAAATTTTGTTTAGTTTTGACCTAAACCTGTATAGCCTATCTCTGAGTTTGTTTTTTCCCCCAATATTGGTAAAGCTTCTTTTTGTTTTTTCCGTCAGGTGCATCTTTTTATTTTTTATGTTCTTTTTTCTGCCACTTTATTTTTGGTTGCACTAGGTCTTTGTTGCTGCAGGGGCCTTCCTCTCGGGGTGAGCAGGGGCTGCTCTCCACTTGGGGTGTGTGGGCTTCTCATTGCAGTAGCTTCTCTCTCTGTGGAGCCCAGGCTCTAGGGCACCTCTTCCCAGTAGTTTGTGGAGCACGGGCTTAGTTGCCTTGAGGCATGTGGGATCTTCCTGGACCAGGGACTGAACCCATGTCTCTTGTATTGGCAGGTGGATTCTTTACCACTGAGCCACCAGGGAAGACCCGCCCCCATTGCACCCCGATTTTAAATGTTGGCTGTGTATTCGTGACTTTTATACCCATATTTCTATCCCTCATCTTTATTTTGAGCTCAGACTCAAGGATCTAACTCCTTGTTGGACATCTTTATTTTTCTGTCTAGTAGGTAATGTCACCTTAACAAGCCTGTATCAAATTGTTTGTATTTTTCTCATAAACCTTTTTTTTTTTTAAGTTTCTTTTTTTTTTGTTTTTACTTTATTTTACTTTACAATACTGTATTGGTTTTGCCATACATTGACATGAATCCACCACGGGTGTACATGCGTTCCCAAACATGAACCCCCCTCCCACCTCCCTCCCCATAACATCTCTCTGGGTCATCACCGTGCACCAGCCCCAAGCATGCTGTATCCTGCGTCGGACATAGACTGGCGATTCGATTCTTACATGATAGTATACATGTTACAATGCCATTCTCCCAAATCATCCCACCCTCTCCCTCTCCCTCTGAGTCCAAAAGTCCATTATACACATCTGTGTCTTTTTTCCTGTCTTGCATACAGGGTCGTCATTGCCATCTTTCTAAATTCCATATATATGTGTTAGTATACTGTATTGTTGTTTTTCTTTCTGGCTTACTTCACTCTGTATAATTGGCTCCAGTTTCATCCATCTCATCAGAACTGATTCAAATGTATTCTTTTTAACAGCTGAGTAATACTCCATTGTGTATATGTACCACAGCTTTCTTATCCATTCATCTGCTGATGGACATCTAGGTTGTTTCCATGTCCTGGCTATTATAAACAGTGCTGCGATGAACATTGGGGTACATGTGTCTCTTTCAGTTCTGGTTTCTTCGGTGTGTATGCCCAGCAGTGGGATTGCTGGGTCATAAGGTAGTTCTATTTGCAATTTTTCAAGGAGTCTCCACACTGTTCTCCAAAGTGGCTGTACTAGTTTGCATTCCCACCAACAGTGTAGGAGGGTTCCCTTTTCTCCACACCCTCTCCAGCATTTATTGCTTGCAGATTTTTGGATCGCAGACATTCTGACTGGTGTGAAGTGGTACCTCGTTGTGGTTTTGATTTGCATTTCTCTGATAATGAGTGATGTTGAGCATCTTTTCATGTGTTTGTTAGCCATCCGTAAGTCTTCTTTGGAGAAATGTCTATTTCGTTCTTTGGCCCATTTTTTGATTGGGTCGTTTATTTTTCTGGAATTGAGTCTCATAAACCTTTTTTTTTTAATGGGAGTCCATCTCAGAAAAATGGTTCAAACCAAAAATTTAGATTTCTCTCCCTATCCTTCCCTCCATTCTGCCCCAAACTAGTCCGTTCTGAGATTTTGTCGATTTTACCTATAAATAAAATTAAAAACTGCACACCCATTGCCATCTCTGTTCCTTCCATCTGACCCCAGCGTACTGTCAGCTTCTGTGTGAGATTGACTTTTTTAAGTAGCCTTGCTGTTTGCACTCTGAGTTCTTCAGTCCAGTCTTTTCTCTTCACAGCTCTCAGAGTGGTCTTTGCAAGTCAGATTATCACTGCTTTGCTGAAGTCGCTTCAGTGGCTTCCTGTCTTTATAATAAGGTTATTTGCTGTGGTGTCTGAGACCCTGCGAAAAGGCTCCTATCTCCCTCTCATATTTCACAGAGCCACTGTCGTCTGTGTTCACTATGCTTGTGTCACACAGGCCTCCTTTCTGCTTCTGAAAAGCTCTAAGCCCGTTCCTACCCGAGGGTCGTTGTGCTTCCTACTGTTCCCTCTGCTCAAGATGTCCTCCCGTGGTTCTTAGCCTGGCTGTCCTCGTCCTTCAGATCTCAATTAACATGTCGTCTCAGAGGGGACTTCGGCCATCTTTTCCAAAAGTGCTGCACTCCATCCCAACTATACCTCCCTGTTTATTTCCTTCATAGTACCACCTCAACACAAAATTATCTTGATGTTAATTTATCTTGTCCTGCTATTAATTTATCTTCTCTCTTTGCGTTGTAATTTGTTTCATGGCAGGGACCTTGGTTTTTGTTTACTCTTATGTCTTTAGTTCCTGCAACAGTGCAATATTAGTGTTTAGTCAGTCAGGTACTGGCTGAAACATCTCTCATGTAGTGTTTTTCAGATTTTATTCATGGTATTTTTAGTGAGTAATTTTTGATCTCTAAATACTTTTTTAAGTTTTATTAAATCCTGAAAATGTTGGATTATCATTTCATGCATTATCATTTTGATAATGGAGTACCTGGAACACTAACTTAGTTAATATTTTAGTAGACACCTCTAATAGCATATTCATATTTGAATGAAGTCTGAACAGTTGATGTAAAAAAATTTCTTTTGAGTAAATGAGGAAGTTAAACTATTTAGATCATATTTCATTGTTGACTTCTCCAAATGGCACAACAGTTAAAAATGAAAATCACTTACCCAGTACACTGTCAAATGAGTATTCAAAGGACCTCCTAAGTATTTAAAAGAAAAGAAAGCCCAAAGGAATGCTATCAGTAGAGATTTCATAGGTATGTGCTAAAGTTAAGAAGCTACTTTAAAGGATATACAGGGTGGGTTGGTTGTACACAGTTCTACAGACGGTATTCTGGGTATTAAGATTATACCTCTAGGGATTCTCTTAGATTTCACAATGGTGCAACATGTTTTTGTAAATATAGATTTAGAGAAAAGTTGTTCGGTCACCCAGTTTTGTCCGACTTTTTGCAACCCCAAGAACCGCAGATGCCAGTCCTCCCTGTCACTCACCATCTCCCAGAGTTTGCCCCAAGTTCGTGTTCATTGCATCAGTGATGCCATCCAGCCATCTCATCCTTGGACGTCCCCTTCTCCTGCCCTCAATCTCTCCCAGCATCAGGGACTTTTCCAATGAGTTGGCTGTTCACATCAGGTGACCAAAATATTGGAGCTTCAGCTTCAGCATCAGTCCTTCCAGTGAGTATTCAGGGTTGATTTCCTTTAAGATTGACTGATTTGATTTCCTTGCTATCCAAGGAACTCTCAGGAGTCTCTCCAGCACCACAGTTCGAAGGCATCAATTCTTTGGCGCTCTGCCTTCCTTCTTTATGGTCCAGGTCTCACAACTATATGTGGCCACTGGAAAGACCATAGCCTTGACTATATGGACTTTTGTCAGCAAAGTGATGTCTTTGCTTTTCAACACACTGTCTCAGTTTGTTATAGCTTTCCTGCCAAGAAGCAGTTGTCTTCTGATTTCATGGCTGCAGTCACCATCTGCAGTGATTTTGAAGCCTAAGAAGAGGAAATCTGTCACTGCTTCTGCCTTTTCGTTTTCTGTTTGCCATGATGTAATGGGGCTGGATGCTGTCTTCGTTTGTTGAATGTTGAGTTTTAAGCCAGCTTTTCCACTCTCCTCCTTCACCCTCACCAAGAGGTTCTTTAGTTCCTCTTTGCTTTTTGCCTAGAATGGTATCATCTGCATATCTAAGGTGGTTGTTGTTTCTCCCACCTATCTTGATTCCAGCTTGTAACTCATCCAAACTGACCTTTCTGAAGATATACTCAGCGTGTAAGTTAAATAAACAGGGTGACAGGCAGACTACCCTGTCGTATTCCTTTCTCAATCCTGAACCAGTTAGTTGTTCCATACAGGGTTCTAATTGTTGCTCCTTGACCCACATACAGGTTTCTCAGAGTCAGGTAAGGTGGTCTGGTATTCCCATCTCTTTAAGAGCTTTCTACAGTTTGTTATGATTAACACAGTCAAAGGCTTTAGTGTAACTGATGAAACAGAGGTAGATGGTTTTCTGAAATTCCGTTGCTTTCTCTATGATTCAGCGAATGTTGGCAATTTGATTTGATATCTGGTTCCTCTGCCTTTTCTAAACCCAACTTGGTCGTTTGGAAGTTCTTGGTTCTTGTAATGCTGAAGCCTAGCATGCAAGATTTTAAGCATGACCTTACTAGCATGGGAGATGAGTGCAACTGTCTGATGGTCTGAGCATTCTTTGATACTGCCCTTCTTGGGAACTGGGATGAGGACTGACTTTTTCCCGTCCTGTGGCCACTGCTGGGTCTTCCAGATTTGCTGGAAAAGACTAATTTTTCTTAACTTAGGTGTTATCCACTAGCTCCCAAAACGTGGACTATGTGGTGTTTCCATGAATGAAAATAAAAATTTCAAATACTCCTTTTATGAACTGGTATAATAGAAAGTGTGTACCTTTTAGACCTCTTTTTGCATTTGTTTTTTCTATCCTAAGATTGAAAACAACTTTAAACATATAGTTTGTGATGTTTATTCTTCACAACATCTCCATGAAATAAAGTCTGTTCCAGATGAATTATTTTGTAAGCTTTCAAGAAACTGGAGCAATCTGTAGGTCACATGATTAGAACATAGCCACCCTGAAACTAGTGGAAGTTTTCCTTCTGTCCATACCACATTCCTTCTACCAGAATTTCACTTTTTCCTAAGTTCAGTATCAGTATGGAAAAATTTGGTTTGTGCCATTAGTGTTTGTTTGTTTGTTTTTTTTTTAAAGAGAAAACTGCCTTGTTCCTAGTTTCTGAAGTCTAAAAATTACTTATTTTAGCCTTGGAGGATGCAGCTGAGTTATATTTAACTATAGCATTGTACTTCATAGGTTTGCAAATCATTATATATTTGTTGGTTGATATGTCAGCTAATAAACCAACTATATTAATTATACTTCACTATAGTTTTGTGCATTTTACTATTAGGAAAAATGTTTCTCTGTTTATATTCATGTTGAGGTAGTACAGGAGTTTGACAGGTAGAGTTTTTAATTTTGGCCTGTCTACTAAAAATTGTCCCTCTCCATCTGACACTACAAGAATGAAGTTGTTAGCCACTGACCTTCAACACACCCTGAGAGGAATTCAGGGCGGGGATCTGGAATGAGGCACTCTGTGCTCTTGGAAAAACTGGCAGTACAGGCCTTCAGATAGTTGGATACTTGGAGAAGATTTTATGAGCCCAATTTCTTGTATATTCTCACATCTGGAAAAAATCATTAATGGAGACATCTGCTCCTTGTGACTAGCAACAGCCTTCTTGTGACCAGCAGCAGCCTTCTGCCAAAATGTGTGACTAACTACTCATATCCCCCTTTCACTAAAATCACATACATACCAACCTTGCCCCGTACCTCTTCAGAGCTGCCTCAAAGGCTGTCTTTCAGGTTGTAGTCCTCATTTTACCCAAATAAAACTTAACTGACAACTCTTGTGTTGTTCCTTTTTTTTTAAAAGTCAACAGGCCCTTAAATTCATTCATTTGTGATGGTACTTTGGTTGGCATCTGTTTAATCTGATTTGTAAACATTTGTGTTTATTATATATAAAAAGGTATGGGAGAGTTCAGAGGTAATAAACACATTGGATTGCTTTTAAAGAACTTATGGGGGACTGGTGGTTCAGTGGCTAAGAAATAAAACTGCAGATAGTGGTAGGGGCGTGTACAGACAAGTATACAAAAGTCTATACAAAACAGAACATATTAAATGTGATGGGAATACAGAACAGGATGAGAAATATTTAAAATGGAGGAGTTTGGGAGAAACTTGTAGAGAAAGAGGAATTTAGAAGGCCTTCTTGAAATCCTTGTTTGGAAAGAGAAGAAGTGTTAATTTTGGCAGAGAGGTAGAAAAGTGGAGGAAGTATGGTATGATTGAAATGTGTGAGAAGATGGTAAGCAATAATGTTGGGTAAGTAGGGTAGTGTGAGATTTCAGAGGGTCTAAATACAGTTCTAAGTGCAGTGGGGAGTGATGCTAGGTTGTTGAATAGCATAACAACGAGGACTCAAATATGTATCATTGATTTAGATAATATTTTGTAGTGTGTTACTAAAGGATTACATTATTAATGCATTTGTGTAGACTTTGACATCAGTTCAGTTGAGTCGCACAGTTGTGTCTGACTCTGCGACCCCATGGGCTGCAGCACGCCAGTCCTCCCTGTCCATCACCAACTCCTGGAGTTTACTCAAACTCATGTCCATTGAGTCGGTGATGCCATCCAACCATCTCATTCTCTGTTCTCCCCTTCTCCTCCCACCTTCGGTCTTTCCCAGCATCAGGGTCTTTTCAAATGAGTCAGTTCTTCGTATCAGGTGGCCAAAGTATTGGAGTTGCAGCTTCAGCATCAGTCCTTCCAATGAATATTCAGGACTGATTTCCTTTAGGATGGACTGGTTGGATCTCCTTGCAGTCCAAGGGACTCTCAAGAGTCTTCTCCAACACCACAGTTCAAAAGCATCAATTCTTCGGTGCTCAGCTTTCTTTATAGTCCGACTCTCACATCCATACATGACTACTGGAAAAACCATAGCTTTGACTAGATGGACCTTTGTTGGCAAAGTAATGTCTCTGATTTTTAATAAGCTGTCTAGGTTGGTCATAACTTTGACATAGTAAAGATGCTTTGACAAGGTATGGTGACTAAAGCAGCTTCAAGGAGAGAATTAGCTCAGGGTAACTGCCTGTGGCAATATTTGAATGTTATGCCTATGGTTAGCTCTGTTTTCACAATTGGATTATTTTTATATCTTAATACCTTCTATCAGGTCATTTGATCAGAAGTGAAAATCCTCTTAGAATCCTGTGTTTAAGGTACTCAGTAAGTATAATATTCTACTTTTTTTCTGTAAATTAAACTTAGTGTCATAATTTAGCATATAAAGTTATTTAGCATGAACTATCATGATAAAAGAGATCTCTTCCTGGACAGTCAGAATTAAAGTAGTTGGAAAAGCTTTATAAACAATCTTCATTATTAATGAAATCATTTGTTGACTTAAATGTGTCTTTATGCTTTGTCAGATGTCTGATTCAGGAATGGATCTTAGCATGCTGTAAAACCTGTTGTAAAAATAGATATGAGCCACTCAGTGTCACTGAAAGATTGTTGACACAGTGGAGAAACTGTTAAATGAGTTTGCGGACCAGAACTTACCTTTACATGAAGAAGGGTGGTGTTTCGTTTGTTTTTTTTTTTAAAATAAAATTGAAAGTTTATTTCTGTAGGTCCATATGAATATAACTAAAATATTTAGAACATTTTATTTACCTAGGGTAATGTTATAGTTGATTTTTGAAATTTATTTCCAAGGATAGCATAGTATAAACCAAAGCATATTAAAAAATGCTTTTCACATAATTTTATTTGAACCAGGTACTGTTTTCCTAACTTGCATTGAAGCATTTTTCTTAAAAACAAAACAAAACTGTTTATATGTGACAGTTTAAATATTCTTTAAATGTATTAAATATCTCATAGTTAGTAGATTGAGTAAAAAAATTCTTTCACATTTTGTATATGAAATGCATGTTATTTACACAGGTGGGACATTAGGAAAAAGGATTTTTACTTTGGTAGATAATGTGGAATTTTCATCAGTAAAGATTGGGTGAGATTAAAGGAGAATAAAGTGAAAAATTGATACTGTCATACATTCTGTAGAATTTTTTGTAATTTGCATTTGGTAAGGTGGGGACAGAAGCCGGGGAAAAGGAGAGTTAAACCAGTTTGGAAAACATACACATGTCTTAACAGTTACAATGACTGTGTAATGTTTTAATGAATAGTCTACTGACAGAGTCAAGGGAAAACCTCTAGGACAAAATCTGTTTACAGTTAATGAAATATTCCCAGAGGCCTCCAGGAAAAAACAAAGGGGAGATTTTAAGTTGGTAAGGACCACCTTCCTCCCAAAACCTTGGTAAGAGAAATGAAGGTAGTCACATTTGACTGAGGAAGTTCAGAGGATGTGAACTTTGAAGTCTCTAAATAATTGGTGTGTATATAGTTGAGAATTGACATTGCAGTCTTAAGATAATTAGGTGGTGGTGGTGTTTAGTTGCTCAGTTGTGTCTGACTGTTTTGGAACCCTGTGGACTTATAGCCTGCCAGGCTTCTCTGTCCATGGGATTTCCCAGGCAAGAATTTTATTTTAAATGTCAATAAAAAATGATTGAACTTTGTTTTCCTTCTTTAAACTGATTACAGTGTTTTAAAAAATGAACTATTAATACTCCCTAGTTACTGAATTGGGGAACTTTAAAATATAAAATTGAGAATATAATTATAATCGAGCATCTATATGTATTAGACATTGGAAAGCATTTTATGTTATTGTATTATTTATTAGTCACAAGAATCTTATAGAGGATAGATAGGTACAGTTGTTCCTATTTTATAAATATAAGAAACTAGGTCACAGAGGTGAATGATCTCTTCAATATTACGTCTTAGCTTGTGGAGCCATTTGAATCCTTGTCTTTTGACTCTGTACTCCTCTTTTCATGATATGTGGGAATTTATGAGGTTTTCACAACATGGTTTACTTGAATTTGATCAATTAAAGATATAGTCAGTATCTTAGGAACG